>NC_092212.1:63250052-63254303 GCF_043381705.1 Parasteatoda tepidariorum | reverse complement strand
AGGCAGAATGCTTCGGTGTTTTCAAAACTTAAACAAAACAAAGCAAACGTTGCCACCGGCGAAAAAGAAATACAGTCAAAATTTGGGAGCCACGTAAGAGAATTATATATAATAGATAGATATAATATAGATTGATTGGTAACAGTAGCTTACAACCTAACAATAGGAAGTCATCTAACAATGCTCTGAGTTACCTGGTCTTAGAGTCTTCCTGGAAAAAGTTTTGAATTTGTTAGTAGAATTGTTCAACGCCTTGTTTCTTTAACAAAATTATAAGGTCAGTGTTTTTAGTTATCCGTTTAAAGTACAATTAATTGCATATAATAATGCTTTTTTTCTCATTGTGAAAAAAAGAATTCAAAATACGGTTATTGAAGTTACGTTTCATTTATTTTAAGCATCATAACATAAGCAAGTACTGATATTAGGGGGTGCTTATTAACTGGATTACCAAACGATGAAAAACCAATGAATAAACAAGTGTTCCTTTATTGGGATTTCTTAAAGTTAATGAAAATAAAAGAAAATTTTTAATTTTCCTGTACTTTTAGTCACTGTATACATCAAAATTATGTTAAAAGTACAAAAAAAAACTTCTAATTAGTGAAGAAACAGGCATGTTTCTTCACTGGGAATAGATTTCCCAGTGAATGAACAGTATGTGTGAAATATGATTTTACATGGATAAATTGTGGTTCTGCGATATAGAGGACACCTAAAATTCAGTTAAATGTCATATGAATAGTTCCTGTAACAATTTCATTTCAAAATGCAAATTTAATTGCTAGATTTTTTTAAAGGATTATAATAATAATTTATTAATTATTTATCGCTATAAATGTAGAGATTAGTTATTACATCATACCTTAGACACCTTAATAAGCTATGTTTACTGACTAAATATAAAAATAAAAGCTTGAATAGAAAATTTCTTTGCAGGCCTTTATGCTAATAATTAGCTAAGTTATTATCTTATTGCGGTCTTAAACGTCCAGACGGGAACTGGTAGGAAAAATCCATTTAAAGACAATCATCCAGGTGAAAAATGGGTGAAGTTTTTTTAAGACGACATCCATCGATAACTCAGTGCAATGCGAAGATAATTTCAAAAGGCAAAACTTCTCTTAGAGAATAATATTCGAAATAATGGTTTTTAGAACTTTAGATGAATCTTTAGGAGGGAAGTAGCCCTGGCATCCATTTAGAAAGTGATTGCATTTGTAATGCGAACGAAACAAGAGTTGAATACTGCCCTTAAACGGGAAAAATCCCTGGCCCTAAAAATTATAAGGATTTATTTCTAAAGTACCTAGGAAAGAAAAAGTACCCCCATTGGTGGTTTTTTCTTACTTAAGAATTCTTTGAGATATTACAGAATCAATCACTGCTATATATTTCATTGGAAAAAGCGCTTCATGAAATGAAACGATGACCGCAGCAACATTTTACAAACATATTGCAAATGTTTCTATCCATGGCTAATTAAAAATGCTATCAAATTCCCTATTTTACTTCTTCTGGATAGGTATAAATCTCATATCAATTTGAAACTGAGCAAGTTTTGTTCATCAAAACAAATTTTCTGGTTTAGTTTTCTATCTAATTCATTGAAATCTCCCGTTAGATCTTGAAAACAAAAGAATTGTAAAACAATATGTCGAGAAAATTTTACATTCATTTTTAAATAAGATTTTGCGGCATCAACTGATGAAGTTGAAATGCTTTTATGAAACGTGATATTTTTCCATTCGATATAGACAACACACATGCTTCGAGAGTAAGGGCGCACTATTCCTCCAGAAGCTTGAGAAGGAAATATCACAAGTTATGTTGCAAATTTTTAAAGGAACATTGACAGAAAAGTTTAATCTCCCAAATATCCAATAGCCTGTGCTTTTCTCAATATTGAAGAATTTATTTCAAAAAGAGCTAATCGAATTTTGGCAATGAAGCTGATACAACTAACATTGATAATGAAAGTATCTTGAAAACTGATTTTGAGATAAGCCCTCTTGAGGCATTGCATAAAAACATCATCGGATTACACAATGATAAACATTCATAATTTAGAATGGACTATTAAACTGTGAGGAAAAAAATGAAAAACATTTTTTTTAAATTATGTGTTCAAACATTTTTTACTTTCCATTCCATGACTGAAAAAAAGTAACATTTTCCAAGTTAACTGTGGTTATATGTTGTAATTCCAAGAAAAAACTTGTTTTTAGACATTGGATTCCTAACGAGCATCAAACATTTTCAAAATTAAGTGTTCATTCACTTGAAAATTTTGTGTTTATTCACTGGTAAGAACTGTTCCTTCACTTGGTTATCTTACTACTTATTATTTAAGCCACCAAAAGCTTAAAACAACATTATGTAAGTTATCTAATTTTTTTTACATAATTTGCATTTAATAACAAATATGTTGACACCATCATTTAGCTAAAATTACAAATTTTGAAATTCTTATGATTTTTTTTAAAGGCTAGCAAAGCTTAAGTGTTCCTTCCTTGATTAGTTTATCCTATAAGATGTTGAGAAATTTATAAATATATTATTCCAAATCTATGCATACGTATGTATATTATTGAAATTGTATCGGTTATTGAAAAACATAACCAAGAAATAAAAAATAATCACAATAAATTAGCACAATCTGGTGTATAATCATATTCTATCAGAAGCACGCTTTTATAAAACTAGACATTCGTTGAATAAAGTGTTTTTTATCCAAAATGTTTTATTCAAATTTCTTTACTAAATTGCAAATAAATTATTAAACGACTGAAAAAGAAACATCCTATTTTATAGTTTGAAAGAAATAAAACTAAAAAGATTAGCAAACGATTATTAGCAAAAAAAATATGAATGAAATTTCACGCTACGCGCGCGAAGTCGCGAGTTAATTTTAATTTTTCTCAGCTACGCGCGCGAGTTAATTTTAATTTTTCTCAGCTTCTAATAAATAAAAACAGATGAAACTTTAGATTTTTCAATTGATTAATATGGTATAAAAAAAATTCATACCTTATAATACAAAATTTTTTCATCCTCAATTTAATTTAATAATAAAAAATAATTACTAATTATTAACAATTATTTTTTTCATGAAATTATCTTTGGGTAAATGAGTTTTATGAGTGGGTGCAATTTTCTTTGAATTTCTTTAATAGTTTAATAGTTTTAAAAATATGACTAAGAACGTAAAAAGTGAAATTAGCATTAAGGGGTACGAACTTTGGATCGCTCTCCTGACCTAACTATGGGGACCATATTTCCCAGATTGCGGCTACCTCCTATATTTTGCAAGTTAAGAATCCAAATATGTAAAAAAAAAAAATACATGTTTATTCAGAGAAAGTACGTTTTTGTGTCTGATTTCATAATTTATTTAATAGTTAGTACTAATTAATTAGCACATTTGAGGTCACCCTCAGGAACCATTAAGATTGACACTTAGTTCGTGAAAATCCGATCATTAGAAAGAAAGTTATTGCAAAAAAAAAAAGATATCACCCTGAATAGCTGAATAGAAGCTGAGAAAAATTAAAAATAATTATTTTTAAAGAAATAATTTGGCGACAATAAAGAAATAATTAAATGGGGCGATTAATATTAAAATGTGATAAACTTGCGAGGAACTTGACTTCGCGCGCGTAGCGTAAAATTTCATTCATATTTTTTTTCGCTAATAATCGTTTGCTAATCTTTCTATTTTTATTTTTTTAAGCTATAAAATACGATGTTTCTTTTTAAGTCGTCTAAAAATCGATTGGCAATTTAGTAAAGAAATTTGAATGAAACATTTTATTGAATAAAAAATTGTAAACGGATTTTTTTTATGTCCTTAAATTAAAATGTTAAGACTTGCAACAAAAAAAAGAAAAAAAAAATTACTGCATTGATATTTTTACAAAGTAGTGAATTATTATTTTTTTCAATCTAAGAACCTGTGCCTATAACTTATGTAAAACTTATTTTAATATCGAGTGAAATAATTTAATATTTTGTGTAACTAGGTGGATAATCCCAAGAAACTGAATCGAAAATATAAGAACTTCATAGATTTAAAAAAATAATAGATGATAATAAAAATAGACATGTTTTGAGCGTCCAATAATAAAAGTCACAAGTTAATCAAGCCTGACATGTCTTGGGAATGAGCAATCATATTTGAACGCTCGAAACATGTCGACTTTTAGTTCCCTCTTCATATGTTCTGAAGCCAGCTATGTTTACTGACTAAAT
>NC_092212.1:63240406-63249176 GCF_043381705.1 Parasteatoda tepidariorum | reverse complement strand
TAGCAACCTAGTAAAATTAAGCGTTTCTCTTTTGAATCAGTCAATGGGTTATCTTAAAATATTTATTTGCGCAGGCGACTTTTTTTGGCGGTTTTCTGGACTATCGCCAAATATATAAACCTTTATTGCAACCCAATTTACGACCCAATTGTTTTAAAATTTTGTCTACCCCCCCTAATTCAAGTGTCTAGATTCCAAATATGTAAAAAAAAATATATGTTTATTCAGAGAAAGTACGTTTTTGTGTCTGATTTCGTAACTTAATTAATAGTTAGCACTAATTAATTAGCATATTTGAGGTCACCCCCAGGAACCATTAAGATTGACACTTAGTTCGTGAAAATCCGTTCATTAGAACGAAAGTTATTCAGGGTGATATCTTTTTTTTTTTTTTCTTTGAGGACTGTACATGTTTTGGAGCTATTAAATTAAGAAACGATGTTGATAGAAAGAAGTAAAACCAACAAATAAAAACAGTTTTAATGCATATCAAAAATAATTTTTCTATTATTTTCAAATATGTTTCTATAAAATTTTATTTTAATTATTTTTTGACTCAAATTTTCTTTAAGAGTTGATAGTCATAATAAAAATGGAGTTTATGCAGTCCTTAAGAAATATTTATAAGTTTTAAAGAGAGTGTTGTACTGTATATAACACTTCATATAATTTTTTTGTCTCCATATGTTAAGGTTTTAAATACGTATAGTGAACTAAATTAAAAATATATCACCCTAAATAACTTTTGTTCTAATGATACAATTTTCTTGTAATAAGTGAACATCTCAATGGTTTTAAAGGTTAATCATAAATATTCCCATAAATTAGTGCTGATTATTAAGCAAGTTATGAGATCATTGGCTCAGAAACGTATTTTCTCCAAATAAACAAACTTCTTTGAAACTTTTAACATATAAGAAATTAGGTGCAACACACATTACTAAATGAAGTTTACCCGAAGAAATTTTCAAACAAAAATAATTGTCAATAATTATTAATCATTTTCATTGTCTAATTTAATAATTGTACTAATTAATGATATTAAATATCCTTTCAACGGAAACTGGAAAGAGAGTATTCGCAGATTTAGTGTTTTGCAGTCAACGGCATTACTCAAAAATATTAATTTAAATCCGTTGCGCTAATTTAATATAATAGTGGGGAAAACACTACCCTCACAATTTTAAGGCACCTCATAAGTAAGATCTGTAATTAAAATTAATTGAAAAAAAATATTACTAATATATGTTATTAAAGGTTAGAAATCTATGTCGATACAAAGCCAGAAATTTATAAAGTACAGCAATATAATAAGGCAATGTAGTAAACATAAACAGATGATTGTTTCAGTACTAAAAAATGATGATATTTGGCATTGATGATGTTTGCTCTTATGAGTATAGCTGTATAAATCTTTATGTGTATCAATTATAGTTCTTATGTACATCAATTATCACTCTGATTAGTATTTTTATAATCCATGTAGAAAATTTAACAAGAAAAATAAGTACAAATAGGATTGCGATGTAATATTTATAGGAGGAAAGGTCAAAAACTGATTAATCACCTGATTAAACATTGATAATGATGGGAATCAAAACTACTGTAATTACACGATAAAGTTTGAAAATATTTGTTATAACCGCCTTTTATTATCCATTGAAAAATGGGTTTTGGTTAGGATTTCATGGCGCCCGCACTTTTCAACTGCAATATTCAAAAGTAATAGTGAGCAGTGCCCATGCGTTGCTATGGCGACAGCTGCTGTTTGATAATTTTTTTACAATTCTTTTTTCTCGTTTAATTTTGTTATTCATTAAGTTGGTGAGTTTAATTTTGAGATGTAGAAACAGAGAGATCCCATAAATACTTCTTGAGTTGTGAATAAAAGAAAATTTCATCATTTGAACGATATTTTTGTTTTAATTGCTCTAATTGAGAATCAGAAATTGGAACTTTCAGTTCAAACTGGATCGCTTTCAATACTAATTCAAGTGAATATCACAAATAAAGAGGGCCCAAACTGATTTATATGATCCCAAAAGTTAGAGTTGAAGTAAGAGAAAACCGATGCCAAGGCCTAAAATTATCGGGGAGGAAAAAGCCAAAGCCAAAGAACGTAGACGGGAATACCTTAAGCATTACACATATACGGAAAAATGAAAGGAGTCCGTTCGCAAATGCAAGCATGAAGCCAGTCTCTCACAAAAGTACCAAAGTGGTTGAAAGAATTGAACCCTATCAAAGAGCGAATGGTGACTCTCCCGAACCCCTTTCATACAAATTCGAGAACTGGGTGCTGATTACCAGTTTGAGATAAAGGGATCCATTTTCAACGTACCCAATAACTTGCTAAAGACCTTAGACTGTCTTCCACGCAATATAAATGATTCATTCACTATTCATGTAAAATTTAAAAAAAGTTTAGCATTCAAATCATATTTCATGTATGAACTTGTAAGTCCAAAACGGGAGTATGAAGCAGCTTACAATCTCCATCAAACACCATTGTACCAATCCGAAAATATTGTTAATATTAATCTCAATTGGCTGTTCAATGTCTATTTGTTCAATGTCTATTGTTCAATGTCCATCAAGAGAATTTACACAGAAAGTGTCTGAGCTGCATTTAAATATGTCTGCGAAATTGTGTACCGAGCAGTTCAGGATTAACAGTTAAAAATGTCCACGATGAAAACACAATAAAGTTTCTTTTCCAAAAAAATAAATAAATAAATAAATAAGCAACGGTCATTTTGCCATATGGGTACACTGTCATCGCCGCAAGGTGTCTTCATTTTGTTGTGAATCGTATTTTAAATTTTTGTTATTTAAATTTTATTATTGCATTTATTTTCTTAATTGTTTCCCAAACAATTAAAATCGCTTTTCTTTTATTCCGCATTCTACAATAGAGATTCCACAGATTTTTAAAGTATTTCTCGTGTTTTCCAGTTTAAGACGTCAATAGAATTTTAAAGTCCTATTTCTGTCTAATATTAACCCACTCCATTGAACAGTTATATGTTATCTTTTATTATCTTTGTATGACTCATCCCTTTGATAGTGATCAGATGATATAAATGCATAAATAAGTTTAGAATTCTTGTCAATATATTAAATATTATATGCAACATGTAACATACAAAGTTTCATTCACTGATAAAAATAAGTAATTTATAAATACAGCATATATTAAACGATCGCATTTTATTCAAACAATGATCAAAATTGCATTAGAAGTTTTTAATAAATTCCAAGCTTACTTTCTGATTTAAAGGCCCAGTGCCATTGTTTTGTCTCCACATTTTTAAGTAATCTGAGCAGTTTGTGTTGTAAGGAAAAGGTAGTCTTACTATTTCATTCTATAAAATACATGGAAAACAATTTAATAATAAAAATAAATCATTTTCTACCATTATTGTGTTTTGCCCCGTTTCCTGGAGACACTTTATCATTTTAGTACTTAACTTTTCTGTAGTTGATTCATTGTTTTCTAAACTACTTTTTCGTAGATGTGAACAAAGTTAATTATTTTCGGTTTCCTATCCTGACACTATGCAGAAAAATATATATTTTATAGTTTCATAACGATTCAACTCCTCCGCAACCTTGTAATTTTGAGTCTAATCCAAAAGACGAGGGAATCCCTGGATCAAGTAATGTGAAAAACTTGCCATTGTGGAGGACATTTTTATAAAATTATCCCGCCTTTGTCTTAGTTGGAGATTAAAACCTTGAAAACTGTTAGACAGACGGCAAAGGGACTCTTACCCATGATCCATCTACCACACTGAGGATATTTTACGTCAGCGGCTGAAATCGGTGCAAACCGTATGTAGAATTCGTATCGACAAGCCTTCGCTGGAATTCGAACTGGGGTCTCTTCGTTGGGAAGCGACCGCTCTGTCCTCTAAGTCAGTATTCCCCAACCTTTTTATCACCACCTACCTGTCAACGTTTAATAAATTTATAGCGGCCCGTTGGGACGACGACGACGTTGATTGTCTATATTTTTGATTATTTTGATTAATTAATTTCAATTTAATTTTATTTAAACATGCTTTCAAAATAAAATACTGTTACACCGAAAAAAAAAATTAAATATAAAGTGATTTAACATTTTAACTTACTAGAACGTCAAATCAATGAGAACCCTGAGATTTCTTCGCAATGAGACGGTTCCATCCGGGGGCAATCGGAGACAATGACAGCCGAAGTGTGTTGCTTATGTCCAGTTTATTCCGTTGCTTTGTTTTGGTTGCTGTTCCCTTTTTTTAAATAAATGAAATTTTAATGGAACACAGATATTTTTAATTTGGGGTAGAAACCTAGGAATTTAAATTCAGTTTCAATGAAATGGGCGGCCCGGTACCATTTGAACCACGGACAGGTACCGGTCCGCGGATAGAGGGTTGGGAAACACTGCTCTAAGTCACTAAGCTAAATATACCCTTTTTTATTTTTTATCTTATAACTAGCGTTAAACAGCAATCCTAATTCGGTTCTTAGGACAATTAATGTTCAACTCAGTTGCTTTGTAAGCTTAAATCCATAGCAGGAGACGAGGAGACTCTTGGATCAAGCATTTTGAGACATACTAACCCTCGTGGAGGAGTTTTGCATTTTCATGGAACTAACCCACATTTACGTTCAATAGAGAGGAAAATCAAGAAAACTTCTCATGGTTATCCAGACGGCCAGGTGACTGTAACCCGTGTTAATATATTTTTGTTCAAAAAGTATGAGCATGATTACACTACTCAGCATTTTATTCTTTTAAATTGCTTTCTCTATCCGAATATTAACTCCATTTCGCCCATTATTCCTTGTTTTTTGAAGACCCCATGATGGCTAATTTAATAAAGCAACTGTTACTAATGCTATTTCATCCGAATTGCTGATAAACAGTGTAATTCAAATGACTAAGCACATGCATAACTTAATAACAGCAATTTGGGGTAAGGAATGAACTGATGAAGTTATGTTGGGTACCTTTTGAGAGAAACGTCTAGAGAAGTATTTTTGGAGGAACTCAAAATAATGGTGTGTGGCTTAGAAAAACAAATTTAGAGATTTATCAATCATATAATGAATCTGATATTATTAACTTTATTAAACGACAAAGAATAAAATGGACAGGTCACGTTATCAGAAGGGACGAAGACCGTATCACAAAAAGAGTTTTCAATGCCAGTCCAGTTGGCACGCGAGAAAGAGGCAGAACGAATATGAGATGGATAAATGACCTGCAAAAAACCTTATGTTCTTAAAAACTAAAAACTGGAACATGCAGGAGAAAGTTTAGCCTGGAAAAAACTTCTTGTGAAGGCCAATGTCCACTCTGGGCTGTCGAGCCATTCATAATGAAGATGATGAAGGTACTAGTTTTTTTTTCTTTAGATAGATGAGTTTTATTTCTTTACACCTTGAACTTACCATTGACACAAAAACATTGTACAATTTTCCAGCCTTAAGGATAATTCCATCTTCGAAAGGATTCACTAAATGCCGGCGATTGTGAACTGCTGCATAATACTGAACTGGATCTGAATGTCTAAAATACTCCTCAGGAAGTGGGTGTAAGAGATAGTCGATATCTGTAACAATTTTTTTCAAATAAGCCTGACATTTGTTGCGGAAATAATAAAAGTAGAAGTGGCAATGTGCAAAAAACATGCATTCATTTTTTCGTAGAAAATATTTTTGTGATTAATTCCTTAGAGTAATTTCGCCCAGGAGCCTAAAAAACAACAGTATGTCTGTCATAAACGCAATTTCAAACTGTTACAAACTGTATTTACTATCTTAAGACATATACGAGGGTTGCTATTTATATTTCTGGCCTTGGCAACAGTAAGTGTTGCTAGGTGACAGCAGACGATTTTAATCGAAAGTTTGATATTTTTAAACATGAATTCAGCAGACGATTTACCATTATAGCTTCATTTGTGTTGTTGACAGTTGATTGTAAATTGAAAAGCTCTTCTCTTTCAAAAAAATGGAATTGAATCGTGAACATTTTCGTGCCATTATTTTTCATAACTTTCGACGTGGATTGTCAAGACAAGAGTGCTTCGATGAACTTAATTCTTTATTCGGCGATAAAGCGCTATCCTACAGCACTGTAAAAAATTGGTATAACGAATTTAATCGTGGTCGATGTTTGATCCAGGACGAATCCCGTGCAGGTCGTCCAAAATCCGTTGTTGTGCCAGAAAAGATCGATGCTGTGCGTGAACTGATAAAGCAAGATCGTCATGTGACATACCGTGAGATAGAGGCGTCTTTGGACATTAGTATGACTAGCATCAATAAAATATTGCATGAACATTTGAGCGTAAAAAAAATTTGTTCGCGTTGGATCCCGCATAATCTGACAAACGCTCAAAAAAAGGCTCGTGTCGATTGGTGCAAGGAAATGTTGGAAAAATACGTTCAAGGTACATCAAAGGCTGTGTATAACATCTACACAGGTGACGAATCATGGATCTATGCATATGAGCCGGAAACAAAACAGCAATCAACTGTATGGGTCTTCCAAGACGAGGCAAAACCAACAAAAGTTGTTCGAGGAAGAAGCACATCGAAACAAATGATTGCCTGTTTCTTCGGCATTAACGGTCATGTGGCAACAGTGGCGTTAGAGCAACGCAGGACGGTCAATTCTGAATGGTACACGACCATTTGTTTGCCAGAAGTCATCGGAGAAATTCGAAAAAAGCAGAAGAACAGGCGAATCATTCTTCATCATGACAATGCGAGCTCTCACACATCGACTCAAACAAAGGCATTTCTGACGGAGCGAAAGATCGAACTGATGGGTCATCCGCCGTACAGCCCTGATTTGGCACCCAATGACTTCTTCTTATTCCCACACATCAAAAATAAATTACGTGGACAACGATTTTCGACCCCCGAAGAAGCGGTTGATGCATTCAAAACGCATGTTTTGGAGTTACCTCAATCGGACTGGAAAAAGTGCTTTGAAAATTGGTTCAAACGCATGCAAAAGTGTATTGATCATCATGGAGAATATTTTGAAAAACAATAAAACCAATTTCGATCCTACATATTTGTTTTTTCCTTATTAGGCCAGAAATATAAATAGCAACCCTCGTAGTGTGCAATAGATACCTCTTTAATTACAAACTATGCATAATATCTTGCTGCAATAAGTGTCTGGGTTTTCAAATGGACAAATAACATCAGAGGTGCCCTTTTCCCCCAAGGCAGGTGGGAACCATACCCTAAATTTCAAAATAGTAACGTGCTGTTCTCTTCAAAAGTTTTATCAATTTAAAAACCGATTCCATTCGACCATTGAGCCCAATTTTAATGAAATTAAACATTTGTTCAAATACATTCAAGAGCCAAAACATTATGACCACCTCCTAATAACGAGTTGGCCCACCTTCAGCCCGCCTTGGCATGGATGCCACAAGTCCTTGGCACATGACCGGAGACAGATTGTACCAGATGTTTGATCAACGGTCACGCAAATCCGAGGTATTGCGACTTAGTGGTCTTTGAACTCTGAGCTGCCGTTCCACGACATCCCAAATGTGTTTCATCGGATTGATATCCGGTGAGTTAGGCAGCCAGGACATTAACTGGAATTCAGCATCATGTTCCTGGAACCACTCCAACACAATTTGAGCCTTGTGACACGGGGCTTTGTCCTGTTGGAAAATTCCATTTCCAGCTGGAAAAACTTTAATCTAATTTTCGCATTTTAATTAATTTTAAAATATTATATAATTAAGAGTAAAAAAAAAAGATTTTGAAATCTAACAACCTGCCATCTAAATCTCTCATTCCCTCTAACTGCAAATTGAAAATAAACTTTTCTTAGTTGCAATTTTTCTTAAACGAAAAGTAGAACATTGACGATATAGTAAAGTTTTGACTGAAAAAAAATATTTCCTGACAAAAAAATTTTAAAAATAACTCCCCAATATGATTAGAGGTGAACGGTTGAATAAATTGAAATTCCGATATAAACCATGCGTTATCCTGAACAAATATAGCTCTTATAGCATATCGAATTTCTACTTTGTCGTTGCATTCCTGTGACCCAAAGATCGACCGAATGGAAGTTTTTAAACAAATTTAACAGTTAGTAATTATCGACCTGAATATTAACTTTTATTATTTTTTTTTATCCTTTCGTAATCCATGTACACCTTTCTGCAGAACTTGGTAATGTTAAGGTTCCTAAGCCTATACGAATTTTGTGCTGCCAAAGCAGTGGTGCCGGCGGCCAAATGTATTGAACTTAATCCAAGTATTTATAGCTATTTTTAATTTTTTTTTAAAATTTTCAACTTAGAAAAGTAATTTTTTATTTTATTTCATATAATTCCATAATCTTGCTTCTGTAATTTTAACAGTAGTCCTATAGGTAAAACATATTTTAATTTTTTACTTTGCACGCGATTGTAAAAGGCACACTAAACTCCTCTGCCCCAGTCTACATTTGAAATTTTGCACGGAAATTTTCAGTAAGTGAGCTATATCGTTTTGTTTATAGCGTTTACAGAAGACTAGTACATTTTTCTTCTACAGAGATTCTCTTTCTTACTCGAACTTTGCTCAGATAATTAGCATCTATAGGAAAGTAATTGAACAAAAAAAAATTAACTTACAATAATCAGTTGAAACCTTCTCTGATTCCATAGTGCTGAGATTCCATAGTGTAGCAGAACGTTGGTCTACTATTAATCACAAAAGGAAATTTGCGAAATCTAAAAAAGTATATATATATATA
>NC_092212.1:63163031-63239806 GCF_043381705.1 Parasteatoda tepidariorum | reverse complement strand
TATATATATATATAAGCACGTGTTTACGAAGAACCTTAAATGTTATTTAAAAAAGATCTCCTCAGTTATTCGTCTGTGAATTCAACATTCTTCTGCATTTTGTCATGTTACAAAGAAACTTGATTTTTTCGAAATTTTTAGAATGAAAAGATTATAAAAAAATGCGATTTTTGTGCAGGTGTTAAAGTAAATGACCATTTACTTTCCAATTTGTGCAAAAACGCATATGTTTTCAGAAATATGTTTAAGCTTTCCAGTATACAGTTAAGTTTTCAGTATATAGCTTTCTGTTTTTAACAAAGTTATTAAAATAAGTAAGAAATAATTGGAAGAAATATGATAAGAGGCTGCACACAGACTTATTAAGTACGTTTGTAAATAAAATAAGCAATGTTAAATAAGTAAGTATCCAGTTTATCAGTTAAAAATTCATGTTTGCGAAAACTTTGAATTTTCTCAGCATTTGTACTATAATACTAAATTTTTTAATTAAATGTTTTTCCCCGTCTTATAATACATGCCTTTATTTACATGAGTGAAACGAAGCAACAACTAAAAATTTTGTGATAAATTTAGCGAAAAGTATTTACTTTTGGGTGAGTTAGAACTTAAATTATGAATTTGGTATTTTTTTTTAGCTAGTGATCAATGCACACATATACAGGGTGTCCCGAAACGACCGCATAAACTCTGCACAGCTAGATTCCTCGTTGGGAGTACATATAAACTGCCCAAAGAAGCGTTCCTGTACGATCCATAGTTTACGAGAAAAATACGAAAAACAAAGTATGAAGTCACTGCCGGTGCAAGAAAAAAGCACTTTATTGGACATATCAACAGCGTGCTCAAGTCTACCTCGACATGCACGGCTGACACTTTGAACATCTGCTTTAAATTGTGCATAATATACTGCTGTTGATATGTTCAATAAAGTGTTTTTTCCTGCACCGGCAGTGACGTCATACTTTGTTTTTCGTATTTTTCTCGTAAACTATGGATCGTACAGGAACGCTTCTTTGAGCAGTTTATATGTACTCCCAACGAGGAATCTAGCTGTGCAGAGTTTTTTGCGGTCGTTTCAGGACACCCTGTATAGGATGAACGTAGCACTTACTTTAGTATGCCTCTCTATTGTACCATACATGCGAACACAGAAGTTTGGATATTCGCTGCAGAATTGTGTATTGTTGTAATCGTCATAACATTCATCTGGGTATTTTTCACAGTAAGTAGTGCGATGTATGCTGAAAGAAGAAAGAATAAATATTTCCCAATCAGTCAATTTTGTCACCCTGTGTACTTTAGCTAGGATTTTCAAACATGAATTTCTTGCCTAAACGAAGTTGTTAAAATAAGATGAAAAAAATAAAAATGAAAATAATACTTTTAAAAACCACGTTTTTGTAGAGGAGAATAATAATTACAAAATTAAAAATTGAAAAACGAAAAACGTGGGTAGCATGAAATACATCACAGTAACAGTATGTGTGCTCATGAGAATATGTGTATGTATATCTTCAATTGTATCTGAATGTGGAAGTGGTTGTGCATTTGTATTACTAAGAAAATGTGTATATGTACTGTTATGTATTTCATGCACCCCACGTTTTTCGTTTTTCAAATTTTTGTTTTTTAATTATTATTCTGCACTACAAAAACTGGGTTTTTAAGAATATTATTTTTATTTTCTTTTGTGCTCACTTCCAAAATCTCAAATCTCAATTTTTTCACTCACTGTACACAAAACTTTTCAACTGACATGCGACACTAATTTGAAATAATCGAATCGACAACAAAAGACAATCGCGAAAATATTAATTTTTCTTTAATTTTAATTTAATTTTACTTTGTACGTCTTTTTTCTCTTCATTTTCATACATTGTCATCCAATTCTGAACTATGTGCCAAATTTGAAGTCTGTAGCTAGTCGGGAAGTTAGTTTAAAATCAATTACAAAATTCCACCCGAACAGACATACACGATAGTAAGTTAATATAAACGTGGTAATAATAAAAGAGAATTTATAATTTAGTTTCACAAAAGGAGAAAAATCTCTCCTTGAGTTTTATCACTGTTTCGTTGAAAATTCATTGTTATTATTTTCTCTTTATGTAGTGATTTACATGCAGTAAGGAAAACTCTTAATTTTACCTGCCATTTACTACTAGCTAATGACTTATTACAAAAAAATTACCATATATTCTTGCTGGTTGCTTTTGTCTTTAAGAAAATCATCAAGTAAATTTAAATCAGAATTTCATTCGTTGAAGCATCTAGCATTTATGCATTTGCCAACTGATATTGTTACTAACCATTTTTCTCATCTTTCACTTTTTAATATTACAAAATATATACAATATGCCAACATGTATAGGCACACACAAAATTTTCTATAAATTCAATAATAATGCATATTTTTTCCAATAAATGAATCTGTAATAAATTGATAGAAAAAGATATCAAACAGATTCGAAACAATAGCACATAGAAACATAGAAAGGTTGTTTTAGAGGTGAGCACGTGGTATTTTTATGTATATATCTTATACGTTTGTTAACTTATACTATGTATGTAATGTACTATGTATTTTTCAGTTAATTAATATTTATTTTAAAGCTTATAGGTTAATTACAAACTTGGGTGTTTATATTGATTTAAAAGTTAGTTTTTTTTCTGTTATGTGTAGTTATTTTTTCAAAACTTACATTTAGTATGCACTATGTATTTTTTTTTAATTTTTTATAATCGTCGTTGAACAACCGACCCAATTTTGCGTTTACGAGTACATATGTTCATCTCAGTAGTCCTGTAATTTTGAACCCAATCCAGAAGACAAGGAAACTCCTGTATCAAGTATTGGGAAAAATTTGAATTCGTGGAGGTTCTTTTCGATGGAACTCACCAACATGGAGAGGGAAACCACGAAAACTTCCCACTGTTAGCGTAACGGCAAGGGAAATCTAACCCATGATCCGTCTATCACTGAGGATATTTTACGTTAGCACTGTGGTTGGTGCAAGCCGGATGCGGAATTCGTATCTACCAGCCATTGCTGGGATTCGAACCCGTTTCACCTCATTGGAAGGCGAACGCTTTATCCCCTGAGCCATCACGGCTCTATTTGAATATTTTGAGGTATCACAGCAGAAACAGGCGAATACAATACATAAATAAACGTATGCAAACAGAATTACATCTAAAGTTGTTCTGATTTTTACTCTATTTTTTCCCGCTCTATATTTCGAATGGTTGAATAAAACATTAAGAATAATCGATAATTTAGTAGAAAAATATTCAACGTTATTACTTGATTAAAAACTTCAGTTGTTTCAAACATGTGCAAGTTGGAAATAACAGTCTACATTTTTCAATCACTCAAAAACTGGCAACCATTTTCAAAACTTGCAAGACATGAATGAGAAAAAAAGTGATTTGAAATGTTAAGTTTCGTCACCACCTCTCAATACCGTGTGGGAATATATTTTACCACAATTCGCTCCCCTCGGCCGATGTGGTTCTTCTTGTTCTTTTTTTTCTTCTCTTGGCTTCTGTGGAATTTTCAGTTATGTTTCTCACTTTAATTTTTTCCATTTTTCTTTCACAGCTTTACACTTTTTATTTCAAGTCCCCTTTGTTCTCATTTCGCCGAGTCTGTTTTTGTGCCCTCGAAACATGTCGACTGTTATTTCGAACTTGTACATTTTTGGCGCAAATTAAGTTTTTCATGAAGTAATATCTTACCGCTTCGGTTTCTTGGGATAATTTATTTAGGATTCAACATTAGTTGATTTAAAAGTAAGGTTTAAAACAAAGAAATGCAACAAATTAAAATTTTTGAAATAAAATTAATATTTTTAAGAAACTTACAAATTATTGCTGCAGAAGGTTATTGCAGGTGTAATAATTTCATTCGGGCTGCTCTCTTCAAGGGTAGATGTAGTTGGAAATGTCCAATAAAATGTTAAAAATTTACTTGTTTGATACAAAAAACCTCCTAAGCAAATTAAGAAAACAAGTAATTTCCACATCGTTGTCTTCCATGATTGAGAAACAACAGCAGCAACTTGGGACAATACTCTAACGAGAAAATCCATAAGCAGAGTTTTACCACATTTTCTAGACAACATCTCCGCCTTTAAATGTTTTTCGGTTTCCAGCAGATGTGAATCCATAAGAAAATCCTAGATGAGACGAATAAAGATTGGAGAAACTTTTGGTTGTCAATGAAAGCGAAATAATTAAAACGCAGGAATAGGGGAGAGTAGGGTCAATTGTAACAGGGTACGATTGTAACAGAGCAAAAATTTCGAGTGCCGGGTTCTAGATTTGGTTCCTAGGTAGCGCACAATGTGTATTTAATAAATCTACATGTACACCCTTGCTGACAACCATTTTTATGTACTTTTGAAAGAGTTACATAACAAAAGATATTTTTACGCTACGTAAGTACTTTTTTTGGTATTAGAATATTATATTGTAACAAAGTAATTTTGTTTAAACAAATAAAAATTATTAACCGAATATGTAAGTGGACACCTTAATTAACATTTCAAAAAAAAAAGATTAGTTTTGCTAATTAACTAGCATTGTTTTTAACAAATGAAGCTGAAATGGCGTCTTGGGGACGATTGTAACAATAAGTAAAGGGACGATTGTAACAGCTGAAAATAAATAATCTTATGTTTACAAACCATTACTTAACTCTTTAAGAACCACCAATAGTTTCCTATATCATTTATATTATGTTGCATGTGCATTATTTTATTTGTCACCTTTCACAGCATAAATTAAAATTTTTAACCCCTTAAAGTTAAAAGTTTAACCCTTTAGGTCTCTGCTCATTATTATTTTTACTCCTAAAATATCACTACTATTTTGATCAATAAAAAAATATATCACAACTATGATAATATGTATAATTAACTATGTTTTAGTTGAATTTATGAACTGTTACAATTGACCCCGTAAGTGGGGACAATTGTAACAAGTGCACGACTGTCAAAAATTGTTAATAACTAATATAATAACATTTAAAATAAGGTATCTTTTTTCTAGTAGAGGATAGTCTACTTTACTCGTCTGTCAATTAATACTAATATATTGGACTTTTAGTCAGTTAAAAATAGTTAAGTAAAAAATGCTGCAATTGACCCCACTCTCCCCTACTTATGAAACACTGCTTGTTTTAATAACAAAGTCAGTTGCGCAAGTAGATCAAGCCCGCCAATAGTACGCTTTTTGCAATATATTTCATAGAGTGGTAGACATTTAAGAACCAAAGCTTATATAAATTTTGAAAATTTTGCAAAAACATTTTAAAAGCCTCACTAAGAAAGAGCTATATCAAAGTGGTGTTGCATATAAACTTTTAAATCATTTATACACTGGTGGACAAAATTAAGAGATGAAAAGCATTTTCGCACATTCATTCGCACATGCAAAACGCCCGCACACCACTCCATGTGTTTGACAATGCTTCCGTGAATGCCCAGAGGTACAGGCAGGAGGTCCTACAGCACTATGTGCGTCTTTTCAGAGGAGCTGTTGACTCTGAGTTCATTTTTATGGACGACAATGCGTGACCACATAGAACTCTCATGATTTATGAGTATCTGGAAAGCGAGTATATTCAACGAATGGATTGGCCAGCCAAATCCCCTGACCTGAATCCTATTGAACATGCTTGGGATGCTCTTGGGAGAGGTATTGCGATGCACCAACCTCCCCCCCCCAGAACGAATCTGGAGTTAAAAATTGCTCTGGTGGAAGAATGGGAGCGTCTTCCACAAGTCCTCCTTAACTCCCTTATTAACAGCATGCATACTCATTGTGCATGCTGTCTGTCTGTCAGGGGTGACCATACACCATACTAGAGGCAACACACACTGTACAAGTCTCACTTTTATTGTCATTTTTATCCTTAAGTTCAGACTACATTGAATTTATTGGTAATAGGTCTTGCCAGTGAATGGCACTTTCATTTTTGTTTTGCATACCTTATTATCATGGAATAAGCTATATCCATACCAAATTTCATTTATTTATATTCAGTATTTTTTGAGTTATTTGGGAAAATGTCTTCCATCTCTTAATTTTGTCCACCAGTGTATGTAGTGGTGCGGAAAGCAAATTTAAATGACTAAAAATAATATATAAAAAAGTAAACATAGCTATCACTAGTATAAATTTTTGCAAAATGTATAGGAAGTTGGTAGACTTGATAGGCAAAAGAGCGTATTTGAAGAAAACATATACTTTTTTTTTATCCAGAAAATTGTTCAACAACCATATCTATTTTATGAGTGCAATTACAAAACTAATTAAAAAGAAGCTTGAGCTAATATTTATCTCAAATGTGTATTACCTTTTTTGATGCAGCCGTAAATTCCTCCGATACTACACGTATTCTTCGCTTGTGCATCATATCATCTGGTATTTCTTTGGATAACATTCCTGAACACTGGAAACAATTTTTGACAATAAAAGACTTTTAGAAATTTTATGATCATTACAAAAGTTTTAAAAAAAACTATTAAAATTTTTATACTGATGCAAAAAAAAAAAAAAAATAGAAAACAAGAACAAAAATATGGAAAAGATAGTTATAACAATTTAGTTTTATTGTAACTCCCGATAACTGAGCAATCTTGCTTCGTGGTCCCATGCCACAGTTCTGGGGTTCAATTCTCGGACTGGAAAAGATTGACTCAGCTTTTCATTCCATTAGTAGGTCTATAAAAAATGAATGCCGAGCATGCTTTATGACTAAACACTAAGGGTTCCACGTTAGTTATGCCACCCTAACGAAATATTTGTTCCTGTACCCCAGAGCTCAAGAAAAACTGGGACGGACACAGTAGGCCATGGTCTCCTTTGAGCTGTTAAGCCACTGATTTGTGTAATGCTCTTTACTCTTTCTGTAACTGTTACATGTATAATTTTTTTTCTTCATTTATCTATCTTCCTTATTTGGAATTATTGACCGTAAACACATATAAATAAGAAAATATAATAAAAGTAAGCAAATAATTAATTTAAGATTAATTTTTTATTTTTTTTATTTCCAATGAGCTGCACAATCTGTCTTCCTAATGAGCAGACCTAGTGCGTTCTCCAGAAGTGGTATCCAATCTTTCAGGACCACCACAATGGGTGAGATACCGTTGGCCATGTTAATTTGGACGTCTAGTTTCTGCCACACTAGATGGCAGCACCGAGACTCTATTTGGATGCTAAAGTGCACTAAGCATTTAGATTTGCCGGAAATGCCAAGAGCCAATAAGGCACTCCAGGGATCTTTTACATGCCGCATAATCATACGACATGACCGCTGAGGATTTCTGCATCCCGAAAATCAGGTGCCTGGGCCGGGGATCAAACCCGCAGACTTGTGCTCAGAAGGCCGACGACAAACCAACTGCGCCACCCAGCCACTATGGTATAAAAATAGATAGAGAGGTAATTTAAATTAAAATTTGTCAGTCAGACTGTTCTGTAAGCACTTAACATTCATTGAACCCGAGATGAACTGGGGAAAAACAGTAAGCATATCAAATTAACGGATTTACAAAACATAATGTATCATTATATAAATGAAACAAATACAAGAAAAATAAGCAAAGAATTAAGTAAATAATAGATTGAAAATAAAAATAAGACAACAGATTTCAGAATTTAGATTAACAATTTAGATTAGGATTTAAGAATTTAGATTTGGTATTCAGACTTATCTTTATATTACCTGAAATGTCTCCACAGGAGAAAAATTTAAAGCATGTCAAACTAAAGGAGTCATAAATAGTTATAAAATTTCTTAATTTCCAAACTTTTAACTTCCACAAGAGAAAATTTGAAATTAACTCCGTATGAGGAAACGAGCCATTAAATTTCAAAGTGACTGTATCACGCTATTGGTCGATAATGACATCATTATAAGTGGGAAGAAGATGTATATTGGATTATAGGGAAATACTTTGTATTATCAAAACGGAAAATTGTTTTAGTTCACAAGATATAAATAAAAAAAGGAAATTAATGTCGAATCTTGTATTATTTTACCCCTCTTGAACTGGCAGCTGGCTGTTTCGAAACTTCAATGAAAATTAAGTTCAATTGAAAATACACAAATGACACATAATTTCATCTAAAGAATAATTTTCACGTTCGATCGCATAATTCGAGGAAAATTGGTACTTACTGAATCTCTTCATATAGTAATTTTAAATTTAAGTAATTCTTAATTTTTTCAAGGTCTAATTCGATGGAATGTAATCAAAATTTGCCTTCCGTTAATAAAAATAGCAATCGCTTCAATTTAAAAATTACGTAGTTAAGCAGAAACAAGACCGAATATAATGCTGCTGAGCAATTCGTTTCAAAAGCTGTAAGCAGTTATTTTAGAGTTTTTTTTTAACTATAATGCTTATTAAAATGATTCGATAGAATGAAAAACAAAGCGTGACATAATTAGGAGCGTGAAGTGTTAACATTAAGAGAAAATATTGATTATTAACAACATTTCAATTATAAGATCACGCAAATGATGTTTATTCATTAATTGATGTTGCTTTATGTTTCACTTATAAGTGCATCAGATGTTTTAAGATAAAATTCAGTAGTATTCTGATCTAAAAATGTTATCATCAATCAACAAATAAGATTTGATAAAATTTTTCAATTTAAACTGTTAAAAGGTGTTATACTTGAATGTTTTAAATTTCAATCGTTACATTTTGAGTTTCATCAAGGACATCATATGAACACCTGGCATCTTCGAGCGTATCTGGGAATCATTTTTTCGTCGTTGTAGGTGGTGCATTAATGATAGTGGGTGACATTAAGAACAAATAGAATTTTAATCTGTTGTTGTTACTTATTCCACTAGACCAAGTCCAGAAGACCGATTCTGACACAGACAGAAAATCATATACCATCGCCGGACTCTCCATGATAAAATTCTTCTCTAGCACCATACAGGACAGCAAATGACCAGGTGTAGTCTGGTGAGCATTTCATTTTAGGCAGACAGGGAAAGTCTTTTGACCCTGAACAAATGTTAGTCCGCGGGTTATGGCCACTGATTAGTCTTGTGATAGCTGCCTGCAGTTTCCTATCACCTTTTAGCTCCAGGGCAGCCCCAGGACTATTTTGTTGATACCAATCATGGCTAGGTGGAATCTTCCAAGTCCTGTTATTTTCGGCCTTTACTTTTGCATTGATTTCATTGTATGTTAGAATGTCATCAATACTATCTATAGGATCATTACAGCCCTCCTTGACCAGTTCATCGGTCAGATCATGAAAGTAAAGGTTTACGTGGGAGGGGAACTATTTTTAACTACTCATTTTTAACTATTCAATCTAATATTTAAAAATGATTACTTTCATGGTTAACACGTAGTATCTCTTGAAATTGTTTACCTAGGTTGAAACCTGCATGGAAGATTTTTGGATTCAATCAAAATTTAATTTTAAGTTGTTCTTCCTCTTGATGCTATTTGTCACTCTTCTGAATTTGCCTGCCTCTCGAAATTTAGAATACCCTGTTTATAATTTTTAACACGCAATTGATTGGATTCAATAAATATTTAAAATACGACTTTTTTGAAATTTGATTTCTCTGGAACAATTCGACTCTAAGAGGACGGTGCTGCGAAAGCAAGAGTTAGTTTAAAAAATTGTTTTGACACGGCTAGCAACTCTTGTAATTGTAATAATTGTCACTCTGGCTGGTTGCTAGGAAATTAAACAATTTTCCTTTTTTTTCTTGTTATTAATGTGTTTTTCGTTTATAGTCTTCTGTATGTCAGTGGAAATAAAAGAATATGATCGCTGTAAAAGCTAACAGACAATACCCATCTAAATCCTTCATAACAAAAACCTTTAAACTTCATAAAAACAAATATTAACCAAATAAATACCTTTCCACAAAACAAATTAGTTCCCGGAATTCTAAAGAACTTTTTTAAATAAGGATTTAGTATGAAGCATTCATAGACTGAGATAAGTAATTTCATGAAACTGAAGTGGTAAGACATTACCTGATTCAATCGCTTCGAAAACATACATATATGAAAACCTGTGTATACATACGTATTTTAATTGCTTCAAAAATAGGCGCTCATTTATTCATATATTCATATTTTCGAAGCACTTGGAAAAAAAAATGGTTGACATGTTTCAATCTCTTCAAAGACAGGAATATACGAATTAATGAACGCCTATTATTGAAACGCTTAAAACAAATCAACGGTTTTTTCAAATTTATTTATTTTCTAAGAGAATGAAGTTTTCAATCAGGTAATATCCATAGAGTTATTTCAAAGGGAGGTTCTTAGGGTTCGAGAACCTTAAGCTAATTTTGTTTGACAACTTTATTGAAAATTTTAAAATATTCTATGGATATCAATGTGCTTTTATACAAACTATAAACTTTGAAACAGATGTTGATTTATGTAATAAATACTACCGAAGCGGGGGAGTCATCCCCTCTGCAGAGGATCAAAATTGTGATGTCATGTCTTCGGATCATCCTGAAGGATGCTTCCCAGACCGTTGCCAATAGCCCTTTGTGCAGCTCAAGTGCGACGTAAATGAACTACAACAACGATATAATAAATACAAAACATTTAATTTATTTCTTGAAATTTGGTAATTGTCAAAAGCTTCAAATTTAACTTCAATAAATTTCTTAATTAACAGAGCCTCCAATTAAGAAAAATGTATGCTCACGTAGTTTCAAATGCTTAGAAAACTAAATCTAAGCGAATATAATAATTAACGAAACTTGGAGTTTCGTACCATTTGAATGATAAAAATATTTCCTCCATAATTCATAAAAACAGTTGCATACTTATTTAAATTTTTAATGCACACATTGTTCAAATTCCTCAGACGGGTGCCAATGTCAAAATTTTTTATATAAGAGAAAAATCAAGGTAGCACAGAAAACAATTACTTTAAGAATCTGTTAAAAAAACTTTTAAAATATGCAGTGATATAAAGGTTGACATTCCTTTATGAACTAAAACTGCATATTCAGTTTTTTTTTTTTTTTTTTTTTTTTTTTTTTTTTTTTTTTTTTTTNTTTTTTTTTTTTTTTTTTTTGTCAAACTTGGGAACCACGATAACTATGACTTTTGCCATTAAACCTCTTTCTGAGAGACATTTTTTCTTAAAAGGAAGTTACCCGGTTTTTTCTTTATAACAAAGCAGTTTGTATGATTTTTTCAACTCATTATATTTTAATATTTGTGGCTTTTTCTATCTTTTCAATGGATTTTTAGGGCGATTAATAATTTACAGATAAATACAGAGATAATTTATTTTACTAATTTATGTTAATTGCAGCCGAAGTTTTCTGGATCATCCTCGTCAATTAATGATTCTTGTTTTTTTAAAGATCATCAATTATTTTCATTTAGGAAGAGTTCTAAAGCTATTTTAAAAATATTATAATTAGGGAATTATGAGATAAAAAAATGCAATCAACAGCAACATTTTTATTTGTTTTTCGTTGCGTGATTTCATTAATGAAGAATTCTAAGAAGTTGATACATTTCTGTCACGTTAAATTCAGGCTATTTAAATAAGTTATGTAACGATCTATGTTTTTTATGCATATGAAACAATTTAATCAATACCAAACTAATGTAGTTTAAAATTAAGTGAGATAGCATTAGATATTTCGTTTGAGTTAATGTTCTGTTTTAATCGTTTCGAATTAGTTACAGAAAGATAGAACGAACATATTGATGCGTGAATTGATCTGGTGAGTATTACTTTTCTCAATGCATTCTTTCTCTCATACAAATACAAATGATATTTCGTTTGAGTTAATGTTCTGTTTTAATCGTTTCGAATTAGTTACAGAAAGATAGAACGAACATATTGATGCGTGAATTGATCTGGTGAGTATTACTTTTCTCAATGCATTTTTTCTCTCATAAAAATACAAATGATATTTCGTTTGAGTTAATATTTTGTTTTAATCGTTTTGAATTAGTTAAAGAAAGATGGAACGAACATTTTGATGCGAGAATTGATCTAGTGTGTATTACTTTTCTCATTGCATTCTTTCTCTCATAAAAATACAAATGATATTTCGTTTGAGTTAATATTTTGTTTTAATCGTATCGAATTATTTAGAGAAAGATAGAACGAACATATTAATGCGTGAATTGATCTGGTGAGTATTACATTTCTCAATGCATTCTTTCTCTCAAAAAATACAAATGATATTTCGTTTGAGTCGATATTTTGTTTTATTCGTTTCGAATTGGTTAGAGAAAAATAGAACGAACGCATTGATAAGTGAATTGATCTGGTGAGTATTACTTTTCTCAATGCATTCTTTCTCTCATAAAAATGCAAATGTTATTATACTAGATAAATTTAGTCCTGCTTTAGGCAATTCAATGATATGGGCTAGTTTAGATTATAAGTGATAAATTACACAAACTTCTAAATTTTTATTTCTTACTTTCTGAGTAAACTTTTTGAATTCTAAGTAAGGCATTCTTTTTTGTTGTCTATAGTTTTTGAAAACTTTATTTAACTACTGTTATTGAATAAATAAACTCAAAAAATTCCGAGTTTTATCGATAATAGAACTCTCGATCTCTAATACTTTATAATTTAAGATTTTAATTAATTATAATACTTCATTACTTTTTTGTTTGTTTTTGAACAGTATTGATCAATATAATTTGCAAGCAAACAAAACAATTTTTTTCAACTTTGCATGTAAATAAAATAATATTAATGAATTTTAAAGATGATGAAATTGCCAAACTTCATGTTAAGAATCTTAAAGCTTAAATGCATATTCAAATGCATCGATTTTATCAGTTATGAAGAAAAAAACTAGCATTTGGAAAGGATTACTTTGAAAGTTGAAAAAAAAATTAAAATTGCTCAAAGTATGACCCTTAAAAAATAATATTTTCAGCCTGCGTCTTGCGTAGAAAGTAATTATAATTTTTCTTTTCTTAATTTTGCTTTGAATTATATCGGGGAGTTGTGAAAAAAAGTTCAATTTGAAAATTGATCTGTTTTTATTAATGTTTCAACAATATGATATTCTTGTGCTTTTTCAGAATAAAAAACTGTGATTCAGAGAGAGTTCGATTCAAATATTCATTTTGTATTATTAAGCAAGAATTTCAAGAATCGGCACCATCAATAAATATATTGTTAATACTGATTAATGTATATAATTTTTATATTAAAATGAAAATTACTTGAATATAAATAGATGCTTCGCTTTTTTTTTCACTTTAAAAAAAAGTAGAAATACAGTAGGGAACATAAAAAGTTAATAAAAATGGCTTTCTACCATTTTTTGAAAAAAAATATTTTTAAAATATAGTTCACCAAAATTTTTCTTTTAAAAAAACTTTGAACTGCAAACAAAACACAGTCTTTTTAAGCAAAAGTTATAGAGCGTACCAAAATCATTTTTACATTATATTCATAAGGATAAGGATATGGCGTTATAATTATTGTATAAATTGGCAAGTTTATCCATCTAAGATAATTAATTCCATCTTAAACTTAAATATTTTTTGCCCCCTTTCTACTTCTCTGGGGGGTATCAGTATCATGGATTTGATTGGAATTCTGTTTTTCCAACACTTGAATTTTATTTGCAGATTCCTACATAAAACTTCAAAAATATGCATTACGGACAATAATGTAGTAAAAGTAATGAAATTTCTTTCTTTCAGATTGATGAACAATAAAAAATGGAGTAAAAACAGAAATCACTCGAATTTCTAATAATGACAAAATCAATTGGCCGAAATTGTTTTATTCTGCACATAAAATTTTGGGGTGCACAGTTGCTACTCGTAATATATAGTTAATAAATAATAATGTAGGAAAATTATCAAAGCAGCAACTCTTTACAAGTATACAAGTGTCTTCTTAGACTGAAAAGAAAAAAAAATAATGAATTAATAATTAACTGTTCAATAT
Organism: Parasteatoda tepidariorum; assembly: GCF_043381705.1. Lineage (NCBI taxonomy): Eukaryota > Metazoa > Arthropoda > Arachnida > Araneae > Theridiidae > Parasteatoda > Parasteatoda tepidariorum. The sequence continues at coordinate 63,225,829 of NC_092212.1, read as the reverse complement.
TACATAAAACTAAAATATTAATTACAATAATACTAATAACTTTTTATATTATTTATCTCTTTGTGAAACTCTTTTTTTAAATATTTCAGTAGATCAAAGGGTAAAAAAAGATCATTTGTTTAATTAAAAATATTGTTTACCTCTTTCAAAAATTATTCTTAAATCCAATTAGTATTTATGGTTATTGCATTACAATAATGCATTTCCTGAATTTTGAAATTTTTATGATTTTATCTTTTTTAAGTAAATGCATGAAAGAATTTAATGGCTATGTTTACTGATATTTTAATTAAAGAAAAAAAAATATTGGTCCCTTAGGCTTCAAAACTCTCAATTTTTTAAATTAACAAAAGATTACTCTAATTTTGATCATATTTTTCCACGAAACATACCGATCGCAAATCATATCTTTAGGAAACGAAAATGTTCTTTTTTCACTTGACCCTAAAATTTAAAGAAGCAACCCTCTCTGGATTTGAAGAATTTTGCTGGGAAGTTTCTTCAGTTTTGTAAAAGATCCTGTTTTAACAGTATTTGTGAAAGTTCAATTCTTAATTTTTTTTCCTCTTGACTAAACACAATATTATGCTTTTCAAGGACTTGCAGCTTTAAAATGATAAATTGCTGGCCTAACTGTCTAAATTTTTTCAACGAAAGAATTTTGTAAATATAGAATGAATAATATAGGAAAGGATCTATTTTTACACTGAGAAAATATTACGATAAAAACAACCAGAATATGGTAAAATTTACCATATTTCTAGCTCAATGAGAAAACCGAAGAGCTCGGTAATTTTTACTGAAGCTCTTTGGTAATGCTTTTGGTAAAATTAGCAATAAAATGAAGATTTAAAATAGATGAAAAGTTTAGTAAATGTGGTTAAAATTGAGCAAGGCAAAAAAAAAAATTTTTTTTTCGATTAAATTCAAGTTTCAGTTTTATATTGTTTATTAAAAAAGTGGTAATACAAATTATAATTTTGAAAACAAAACTTCCGTTAAGCTGTTAACATATAAACGGAAAAATTACTAAGAAAATGGTTCAAATATCTAATTTTTTAGTTCTTAGTTCTTATATCATATATTTTAATAATCAGAATTAAATTCGTTTTTTTTTCTAGAAACCATTTTTTTTCTCCATGTACTATAAAAATAAATAATAGGTAAACGGACCTAAATTTCTCCTAAGCAGATCCCTGGTGGCAAATTTTGTTTTTTTGTCTCACCTCTTATTTAAAGAAAAACTCTCCGTTTTTCTGAAGTTTATCAATTCTTCGCAGTTCAGTTAGCAGTCTGCGGCTTGACAAAATCATTTCCTCAGAATTGAGCAAATCATACAGTGCGCGAGGATCGGAACTCTTCTTTTTGAGGCGATGTTTTATGCCCACTAATAAATCCACATGGTGGCAAAACGCCTTGCTTAATTCACTCTTTTCGTTTTTGCTGTTTTTCTTTGCATTTATGGACAAGGCTCTGCCTGGCATCGAATGAGCTGCAAAATAAAGTTAATAATAAAAATATCTACAACCATATTTCACAATGTCCTGAACTCATGTTTACTTATCAAGTAAAAATCAGTAATTCACTAATTCTAGTATTGCTTGTAATACTTATCAAGCAACTATCATTGAAAAAAAATAGAAAATAAAAACTCTTAAAAATTCGTAGAAAAGGAAAGTAAATAAAAAGGAATTCAAATGTAGAACATAAAGGAATTAATATTTTGAGAATATGAAATACAAAAATAAAACTCGGGAGTATCTAAAATCCAGAAGAAAAAACATATAACAGATAAATCTGGTGAACTAATGATTTGATTTATATATTTTTTTAAATGTAAGTACAGAATATTTTTTGTTATCATTTCGAACTTTCTCATAATTTTGAAATACAGTAACATTTTACAAAAAAAAAGAAACATTATGACATAATACGTAACAAATGACAAACAGCACTGTTTTGAATTTCAAACACTGCAGAGGTCAACCAATTTCACCACAATTGGCCAGTAATAAAATGCACATTGTCCTATCTTATTCTTATTATCATTATTATTGACATTATCATTACATTATCATTATTATCATTATTATCAAAATTATTATTGACCTCATAGTTCTTTCCGGACTACTGCTGTAGTGCTTGCTTTACAAAACTACAAAACAAAGATTAATTTAGATAATAATTTACCTGGTATATTCTTCTTCAGTTCTTTCTTACATTTTATCTTTCCAGCCTCATAAGAAGCCCAAGGTTTAGTATCTGGCTTCCAGTCGTTATCACAGAATTGATTTTCAATGTTCGGAAATCGAACAAATTCCGTTTCAAAAGTCAATCCTCCATTAACAGGAAGACATGATGGCTCTTCTGCTATCTGTTCTTCCACTAAATCTTTTTGCTCCATTCTGTTGGTGCAGATTTGAGCAATTCCTTCATCGGGCTTTTCATCAAAGCCATTGATTTCAGTGTTATCCAAAATTGTAACCTCCTCGGTTTGGTTTACATTTAGCTTTTTCTTCTTCTTCTTGAAGATACCAAACCAGGTTCTACGGACAACACTAGTCTCTAAAATTATATTTACAGATGAACGTTATAATTTGATTTCAGTTAGTCAGTTATTCGAAAAAACACTACTCATTTGTAATATTTGCTTAATCAAAATGTTACAAATGCATAACATATTTTTAAGCAATGAATGAAATGCATCAAATAAAAAAAAATATTTACATTCAAAATCACAATGAATATAATTATTTAATAATATTTATAACTGAAATGTATGCTGTGTTACTTTTTAACGTTAAAATATTGTTTATCACGTGTAGTGATATAATTGGCCATTGCGAGGGAAAATCGTCCCGTAGTCGACTGATCGTAAAGACAAGGTTCCCAGTCGAACACCGAAGTCAAGAATCTAGGTAAGTAAGTTGATTAGTTGTGGTCACCACTGTGGGTGGGTGACCACTTGGATCAGACAGCGTAGGGACCGAGGATGCACGGTATCGGTCCTCGTTAAACTGTTCTACCATGAAGAGGCCCGACTTCCTGCAGTTCCTCGGGTTACTAAAGAGGAGAAGCAATTCCCTCTGCAAAGGATCAAAATTGTGATGGCATGTCTTCGTATCATCCTTAGAGACGTTTCCTAGACCGCTGCTAATAGCCCATTGTACTGCTCTATTGTGACGTGAGTAAAGTACCTACCTACCTCCAGGTAAAATTTGAATCGCTAATTACTTACGATTTCAGAGTTAAATTTATATTCTTTCTATGCCAAATTAATGATGAACGGTATTTGTAAATAACAACTTTTAGTAATTTAATTTATGATCTTGTTAAATTATTTCAAATTCAGTACAAGCCTTGATAGAATAATAATTTCATCCTGATAATATGCCTGATATAAATTATGATTTCATTTCGTTAAATGATCATAAATTTCAAAATGTTCTTGTTGGATTGATGGTGAAAAGGGGATGGTTGAGGAATTTCGTAAAAATAAGAAGAAAACAAAATTTTTAAAAGCAGTCTTTATTCAAGGTATAAATTACTGCTCTTTACAGCCAGTTTCTGTCTTACAATATTTTCTCTCTCTATTCACTCAGAAGTAGTTTAAGGGTTTCATTAACTGTTTTCTTTTCTTGGAGAGCTCTCATAAAAACGTTTTGAAGATTCAACGCACGAGGCCTTTAAGATCACTCTTTACTAGGCCTTGTGATCTTACGAGGCCTTTAAGATCACTCTTTACTAGGCCTTGTAATCTTACGAGGCCTTTAAGATCACATTTTTAACCGAAATTATGTTTAAATACTTTTATTACTGGGGATTTTTGAGGGTAAGAAAAGAAAGGCATGAAGTTATATTTCAAAATTAATTTAAAAACCGTGAAAACGAAACAAAAAAAAAATATTTAATCATGATTAGTTTTCTTTTCAATTCAAGGAAGAATATTCCCCTTGCTACAGCTGTTCATGGTTTTCACCTCTCTAACCAATGAAAAAAATTTTATAGTTAAAATGAAATTTTTCTTTGCTTTTGAATCAAATTCATAAGATTAAACTTGGGAAAGTTTTTCTGTTGCATTTATAGAAATACTTGGTTTACCCTGATTTGGGTGTGGGGATTTTTAAACTGAAATTAGTTTTGCAGCTAAAGCAAAAAAAAAAAATTAAATGATATATTTAGTCTATTTATGTTGAAATGCACAAGTTTAAAAATATTATATATAACAGAGGGTCACTGAAATGCTGCGACAAATCTTTGGAGGAGTTAGGGTGCAGCATCAGGATAAAAATTGGATGGGAAACTCATGTCCTGAAATATCGTCGTACGCAACTAGGGGCTCACTCTATTGTGATTTGTTCTGAAGCACATAAAGGAACAATTCATAACAAAAAGCAAACTAAAAAAGTCATTAAAAACAGTAGTTTAGAGAGAGGAACCTATTGCTGAATCGAGATCAGAGTTGTAAAAATACTTTAGATCAGTTAAAAATGTCATGCTTCATAAAAATAATGTTCAACATTGTAGTCAAAAAACAATAAAACCAAACGGGAGAGCGGTTTCATTATTTTACAACAACAAAAAACAAACTCGAAATTACCAACACGCTTTTTATTTTTATTTTTTAACTAACTTTGACTTTTAATGTTTCCCCCTTTTGTGTGTTTATATATTTTCATTCTTAAGTAAAATATTGTTAATGTAAAAATAACAACGCCTCTTATTGAAAATTATAAAATAAAGAAGATAAGTTGAGTTATAAATTTACCGTTTGGATCATCATCTGATTTTCCTTTCTTAAACAGTTTTAGAAAGCTATTCATGTTTTTAATGTTACACAGGCAAGCATCAAAAATAGAATGAGCATATTTTTATGCTCTCTCTTCATTGTACTCTTCTAACAATATAGAAAAATTCCGAGCATTGTAGACATATTTATGAAATAATAGTCTTCAACAATCAGTCAGTATTCTAGAATTGGTAAAAGTACTGAAATTAAATATTATGAACAGCGAATCGATATTGTTGTGATTTTAGAAATAAAATATTTAAACGAAAGGTTTAAATAAAATAATGAAAGGCAATAAGTACTTAGAATAAAAAAAAAACAAATTAGAGTTAGGCAAAATGAATCAATATAATCAGTTCACCTAGGTAATTTGAATCACTAATTCGAATCAGTAATTTATAACTGAAATTGATAAAAATTACATAAAAGTGATATATCTATAATAAAAATGAATTAAATTAATATACATAATTTTTTATATTGTTTTACATTAATTATTCATTATAATACGTACACAACACCCAATCAGATTGGAATTTTGGTATTTTCTTAAATTTCCCAAGAAATACTTATCGGATTATTTTATCCCTTAAGATATGTTTAGATCATACGATTTCTCATACTTATCATTAAATTTTAAAGCTTTCAGAGGTTTGAGGGACCGTCAATAAATTATGAACGAAGACAATCATTTTTGTATTTAAGTATTTAAGTATCAAGTATTAATTACCTACTTTTTTATGTTTTATTTGTTTGATTGTGTTGTCCTTTCCTTCTTCTTTAACTTTACTTTAATTAACTACAAACTTCTAATTTAACTAGGCAACTAATTTTAATATCACAGACATTGATTCAATAAACATTTCACAATGTGCAGTGGTGGCGTCATTGACCCGGTACTCCTTCTCATCTTTTATTAGTTTCAGCAGTTATTTATTTATTTATTTTTACCAAGGGTGCACTTTTTCAATGATAGGCATCTGCGAATTGAAGAGATTTTAATCAGAAGTTAATCAATTGTTGTTAAACTTTAATCTACGGCTATATTTCACGTTTACCTGTATGAAAGTTTTCTAAAACAAGTTCGTTAAAGATAGAAAAAAGCAAAAAGTGATCTAAAGTTAACCCCTACCTGAGAATTTAATATTTAGCTTACGCTAATTGTTGATGGGATACTGAATGAATAAATAAAAGCACACATACTGCTGAAAACAATCATTACCAAAAAAAGTGTAAAAATTGTTTCACGTTTGCACTTTTATTTTATGAAGTTCTCATTTTATGTAATAAAATATACATCATGACACTTATCATTCTAATTGATGCCATTTCAATTACTTCAGTAAAGACTTCTTTTCAATGTACAAAAGTCTATTAAAATCTATATTTCAAATATTAAATACTTAAATAAACCCTATAAATCTGGTATATGATATTTACCAGTTGTTGATATTTACAGGATATATAAATATCATTGTTACAGTTACATTATATGATGTTTACAAGTTGATAATAGTCAAGTAAAATTAGAGATTTTTTCGAAAAAGTAATAGTCAAGATTTTGTTTTCATAGGAAGCTTTGTTATTTTTTCCCAAATCGCACCTGAAAACTTCCTAATTCCCCTCTGCCGCCTTCTCCCCCTTTTTTAAAGAAATGATTGAGAGAGTGATTTGAGAGAAAAACTGGAATTCCATCTAGATAGGCAGGAGAGGTATTTTTTCTGATATATTTTTAGAACTTTATCGAATGTAACCAATCATAAAACGATCGAACGAATAGTTAAGCAGTTATAAAGGTTTTACGCGCAAAAAGTATAAATTCGTAAAGATACATATTTACTTAACTGATATATCGACAAGAGAAACTTTGTTTCCTGTCTATTTTAGTATGCTAAAAAGATTGAAACATTAAACAAATCAATGGAACGAATAGCTCAAAAGTTGTGAGCATTTTCAAATACCATCTGTGAGCATAAAAATACCACTTTTGACAAGATTTATGTACACTTTTTATTTTATATAAATGCTATCTGAATATGTGAAGTACATTTTCTCTTGAAAAGTTTTATGATGAATAAATGAGATAATATAAGTGTTGATAAGATTATTAGTTTTGAACTTATAAGGGTAAAAGTATGTATCTTCATAATATTTTGGTAAAAGTATGTATCTTCATAATATTTTTATCCTTATAAGTTCAAAACTATTTATCTTCATAAGGGTAAAAGTATATATCTTCATAATATTTTTACCCTTATAAGTTCAAAATTATATATCTTCATAAGGGTATAGTATATATCTTCCTAAGTACAATTCAAAACAAGTAAAAATAATTTACAAAGAAATCCATTTCACCTTTTGAAATATTAACCCTTTTAATTTGAGTTTGGAAATGAGATAAAAGAGAAAACCATTAAACGGAAAAAAAATGAAAAAATAAATTCATAGAACAAAATACCCTACTTGTTTGGATAGCAATATCCGACGCATAAAAAATAACAAATACAAAATTGTACTTTTGTTTTTACATAAAAACCTTATAACTTCAAAACTATCACCCTCTTTCCCTTCTAAAAAAAGTAAAGCGTATAGGAGAGAGTAACTGAAGTTTCAGCCATTGTTTATTATGAGATAACGAATCATTATGGATCCTGGATATCATTTTTTCGTTGTTGCAGCAATTACTGAACTATAAACAAAAGTGCATAAATTTAAACCAAATAAATTTAGCTTTTCAAAATATGTTTGCATGAAATGTTTGCAAAACTGTGTACATGAATTTACAGAATAACGTAATCAATAACAGTATTTTCCTCATTTCGATTGGAAAAATTATTTATTCAGAAACGAGTCGCTTTTTAGAGCAAATCATTGTGTCTCCAGATTTCTGGACTGAAAACTCAAAGTCTAAAGTTCTGGTCTAAAACTAATGAAAACTAGATTTCTTTCCTAGTTTTTTTTAGAAAAAAATCACACAGACGTAAAAAGTTTGGACAAAACAACCCAAATATTGTAAAATGTTCCATGTTACTGCTGCTACGGGGCATTAAACAGTACAGTAATTTTTACCGAAGCCCTTCGGTAAGGACTATTAGAAAAATTAACAACAAAATATTCATTCATAAGAAGGCGGCCATCAATTTTAAAGAAAAAAAAACGTTTCCCATGAAATATCATTCCATCTATATTTGGCTTCATTTCGCTATTCTTCAGCAAACGCATGAAATTTTTCTGTCACAATCTATCTTGAATTAATAGAAAAGAGTTAAGCCATAGCAGGTGTGTGATATGCTTAATTATGGGGTTAGATTCTGGCTGGAATCGCCGGATAGTGCTGTACCCAGAATTTTGAAATATTCAATAAGTGTTGAAATTTCGATGTGAATACAAAAAAAATATGAAAAAAATAAGTTTTTTTTTTAATATGAAATGAATGAGAGAAAACTGGACAAAAAAAAGTCTAAAAATTAATATTATAAAAAAGAAAAAAACATAATTTTGTCAAAATTTATTATTTTTAATTATATATATTCAAAGGAGGAAGGATATAGAAAATTTATTAGTTTTAACTTCATAATACTCATGAAAATTCAACTTAGACAATGGACTAAGCATTTGACATTTGACATACTATTAATATATGGATATTTTACAGCAAATGTAGAAGCTTATTTGCCACAGGGCTCGAAAAAACTCAGAAATTTTACCCGTCCCCGAGTTTTACCCGTCCTCCTTTGAAACTAACCCGTCGCTTCTAAATAAATAAAAAGATTATTTTTTCCTATTTATTACAAACATTTATATAAATTACGCAATGAATTAGTAGCTACTAGGATTACATTATACAGTAATAAAAGAAATACTAGTTTACTAATAGTAAAACCTAGTATTTCTTTTATGAAATAATTTAAATGACAAAGGTCAAGTTATCTGGAATGTCAATTTATCCGAGGGTACTGCGTTTTTTAAATGAATCAAATATGACGTTTGCCAGTTCCACAATCAAGCCTATGATTTACAGAGGTTTCTGCACAGAAATCTGAAAGGGGTTTTCCATTTAGGTGAATGTTCATAATTGCGTTTAACGCTTACGTAATGTGTTTTTTTGTAAGTTCATTGCTGAAAAGTCCCTTTCAACTGCTGCAGTACTCCCAGACGGAAAAAACATCAGTCCACCATGGGCAGTATGTTGCTGTACGGTATTTCTAGATAAGAGGGTCATTTTAAAAGTGAGGCGCTAGACTCTTGTAAGATAACAAAAATTGAAAGTGTATCATGAACATTAACGGGAAAATGGCCGTCCGCGCGGACATCTGATTCGAGAAATTCGTTGTCCGCGGGAAATATTCGACCTCCGAGGACGGGCGGACGAATAGCCCTGATCGAGCCCTGATTTGAAAAAGAAACCGGAAGATGGATGACTAGAAGGAAATTAATTATTTTAATTTAGCTGTGGCATATCAAATAATAGTTTAATTCATTAGTCCGTTGCCTGGTCCCTAGATACATGTATCTAAAATATTCATACAAAATTTCATGTAATTTGACCTAAAATTTTTTAAGATATTGCATTTAGAATGAATGTAAATAGCTGAAAAATTCGTTTTGAGAAAAAGAACGAAAATATCATAGTTATTATTTTAGAAACTAACACAGATGTTTTTTTTAAATCCTCATAACTTCAATTGTTTATGACGGATATTTTTATATTTTGTAAAAAAAAGGAAAAAAAAGGATAATTTGGTCAAAAATTGGCTTAATAAAGGTATTTTATTAATGAGATTTTACATTGTAAAAACTATGGTGTAGTATTTCTCCGAATATAGCGTTCAACAACCAAACAATTGTGTCAAGGTACACTTCATTCTTGGTCAACACCAAATCGAACTCTCGTATATGATTTAAAGATTATAATTTTAGTATAAACACTTAATATTGAATAATCTTACACCAAACACTAACGCTTTTACACCATAAGAGAAATATTTTCACTTCTGAAAACACCAAAGTTTATGTTATTTGAATATCCTGAAATACCAAGTAGAATAAAGTTAGTAGTTTGTTTACAATCTGAAATGATCTGACGAGAGTTTGTTGCTATTTTCAAAGGTGATTTTCATCAACATAAGCTAAAAGTTGCATGTATGGATCTTTTCAGTTGTGTAATAAGGACAATTGTATTTAAATTTTTAAATCTCTGAGAATTTACTAACTTATATTCTAATGTATAGTACCTATCCGTTTTCGCTCTGTTAAGCCTAATTCGAATTCGTCATATTCTCTCTGCGTTATGCGGATGCTTGATTTACAAATATTATGTTAAGAATTGGTGTTTACATGTATCCTAAATTAATAATTCTTACTTTATATTGTGTCGTAAAAATCTGAGAATTTATTAACTGATTTTATAATGTATAACTCCTATCCGCTTGAAAATTGAAGTCAAGGAGCTTTATTATTTTTTATAAAAAAATCTGCAAATATTTTTGCCGAAAACACATTTTAATTTTATTAATGACCAAAAAGAAAAAAACAACTTATAATTTTTTAGCATTGAAAAAAGTAGAATATTAACATTCGTTACGCTAAAAAATTGAGGTCTAGGAGCTTTGTTATTTATCTTAAAAATATTGAAATATTTTGGTCATAAACCTATTTTTATTTCATTTTTAATTAATTAATGAACCCCCTTCCCCCCAAAAAAAACCGTCTTGATTTTTTTACGCGTTGAATGAATAATATTTAAACTACATTAGGTGAAAAAAATTAAGAACAGGAAACTTTGATATTGTACCAAAAAGAAATATTAAAATATTTTGACCAAAAAAACCTTTTCTTATATTATTAATGACCTAAAAGACCCACTTGATCTTTTTCTCGTATTAAAAAGCATAATATTTAACTACATCACATGAAAAAATTGAGGACAAGGAACTTTGATATTGTGCCATATAATCAAATCTTAAAATATTTTGACCTAAAACCCAATTTTTTATTATTAATGACCGAAAGCAAAAAACGCCTTCTTAGATTATTTTATATTGAAAAGCATAATATTTAACAAACATAAAATGCGATATAAGATATCGGTTAAGGATCTTTGTTTTTGTTGTTTTCATATAGAATAAGCCTAGGAAGGTGAATACAATCGAACCTCGATCCATCGATACTTTATAAAAGAAACTCAAAAATTATGAGGGGTTTTCTACAAATATTATTTTGTATCATTAGACAAAATTGAATAACAAATGATAATACCATGCAATAAACGTTCATATGCCGAAATATGATTCTATAAGGGAAGAATACAGGCGAAAGAGAAGATATTTTTATGGGGATGCTCCGTAACAATGTCGGTGTCATTTTTAAATAAAATTTGTTTAATAGTATAAAATGAAATTTGTGAAGAGCCAATTATCATTTTGAGCTTTGTTTTAAAAATTATGAAAACTACTTTGAAAATTGCTTGAAACTCTATATATTTTTTAGATACTCAAATCGGATTTCCCTTCGTAGTTGCTAAGTACGATTTTTTTACAAAATTAAAGTTATAGCCAAGAGACGCTAAACAAGAAAAAATTGTTTTCATAAATATGCCCATATCTCCATAAATATTTAAGATAGGTATGCAAAATTTTGTGCATTTATTGCATATATTTATAAAGATAATTTTAGCAAGTTATAAATTTATTGCATAGGGTTTTCAAAAAAATTATTCTCCGTTTGTAATTTATTGACATTCCCTCATACCTCAAAAAGCTAAAATTTTTTTTGAAGTGAATGGGAAGTCGCATAACCCAAACACTTTTAAATTAATAAAATAATTTTCTAAATATTTTTCCTGAAATATTAAAAAATGTGTTAGTACAGAAGTGTTTCCATTATTTTGTCCAACCGTTGTATATAAGTTTTAAACTAGTAAAGGAACTTAAATTTTGCTTCTAAAAAACGTTGCGCCCAGACTATAACATGTTTGTGTAAAAATAAATAAATAATTAAAATAAATTTTAAGATTTCATATTTCGCACACATGTAAATAATCATAAAATTATTTTGTTAAATTACGCATAGACCATTGAAAATTTTTACTAGACATTAGGCCTAAGAAAAAAAATTTGAAATGCTTTAAAAGAAGGATTTTGTAAAATTCATGGAGTTTTGGAATATTATTGGGGGGGGGGATCATCGTCTCTCTATGTGCTCCAATTCTACGCCTAAGATAATAAAGGTATTGTTGGGGACTTGTCATTGTTTAACAACAATATAAACACATAAAATTTTTTGAAGTTCTTTTTAATAAAATGTAACAATAAAGGGATCAGTAGTTAACAATTGTAACAAAGAATTCTTTTTTACAAAAATACCTTACGTTTCATTTCATAACTTTTCCGACAAATCTTTGCGATAAATATTTTCCCATTCCGAACTGCAAAAACTTTACTGAAATAATCCTAAATATGAAAAACATCTTCAGAACCATCTGGTCCAGATTGTAAGTAATATTCTATTTATTTTAAAGGAAATTAATTAAATTTTTTCATATATTACTGGTTTCTCAGTGGCACCATTAAAGTTGTTAACAATGTTATATAATAAAGCCAGTTTTTGGGAGACATTTTAATCACCTATTAAATCAATTTGTATATTGAAGCCCAAGTGATCAAAGTGATTTCATTTCGAAATGATTGGAAAAATTCAGTGAGAAAGCATATATCGTTTAATTTTTAAGATCACAAGAATTAAGAACATGTTGTGGAACAGTCAGAACAGTACTCGCTTTATACTTTTGGCTCTGACTGAGCCACTCACTGAAATTTCTGAAGATCGAAACGTAAATTTGAGCTAAATATACCGGGTTAGTGTTACGCGATAAAACAAAGTTTGCGAAGTTTAAAATACTAAAAAGACTTTCCGCATTTTTTCGGACACTCTGAATGCTTAAAAATTGTATTTTTATAACTTACAGCCTCTTGAGCATAATTTAAGATTTTATAATATCAAAATATGATTTAAGCTTCCGTACAGAAATAGTATACAAAAACTTAAAAATGGCCAAACAAGCCGATTTCCACTTAATGGAAGAGTTATGTGCAATAATTAAATACAGCATCTATATTTATGTGCAACATAGACAAAGTAACTATTAAATCTATTTTTTAAAAATTCAAACTTTTCAGATTCCAAAAGAAAAAACCTCAACATAAAACTCCTCGAGTTATTTTTGAAAATGATAAATACAGTAAAGATCCTGAATTGCCCACGCCTTCCATTTCAGAGGAAGACATAACAACACCCTTTGACTGGAATGACATCCGCGAACAATTCTTCACATTAAGTCCCGCTATGAAAGAAAAGATTTTAAAACAAGAAAATCATAACCAAAGCCAAGAAATAACTGACATAACTGCAACATCAAACGAAAGATTCAGCAGTTCCTCCAATTTAACATCCTACCAAGAACCAATGGAGGAAAGTGCTGTCATTCGAATAGTAACAGCAAAGAAGATATCCAGCAGCTCCCTCAATTTGCCAATTTACTCAGAAGTGGAAAATGATGAAAACAATAGTGTAACATCAAAACAAATCTTAAGCAGTTCTCCTTATTTACTATCCAACCAAGAATCAAAATATAAAAATTCCAACATTCAAATTAAAACATCAGATGAAATCTCTGGCAGTTCCTCAATTTTACCACCCTGTCAATCCGAAGAGGAAAGTGCAGACTTAAAAATTGTAGCATCGGACAAAATCTCCAGCTGTTCCACCTTTTTAGCATCCTACCAAAAATACGGAGAGGAAAATGCAGACTATAAAAATGTAACATCGAATGAAATCCTCAGCAGTTCTTTCAATTTACCATCCTACGAAGAAACGAAGGAGGAAAATGCTGACAAGGATACTAAAACATCAAGAGATAGTTTCAGCAGTTCTTCTCCCGATTATCTAATTTATCAAGAATCAGCGGTGAAAACAATCCTCGACAGTTGGCAATGCAATAGAGATGCAATATTCAGAGATTTTGGATCAACACTAAACCTTGATTTTTATTTCGAAGTAATAGTAAAAGCAAGACAAGCTGATGCAGAAATAGAAAGAAAGAAAAAAGAAAATCGCTCAAATCCACCTATTGTATCAGTTCTAGTCGAAGAAGTAAACATATTTCAAGATCTTAAAGAAATAAAGAAAGAGAAAAGGAAATCTTTGAAACTAAAGTTGAAATCACTTACAAAATATTTTCGATTCAAGACCAAACAAAATTAATAATTGCAAGTGTAATCAAAAATTCATTCTTTTTTTTCTGGTTCTATTTAATGTTTAGTATTTGTATCTAGAAGCTGTGTGTGCACAAGAACATGCTGTGAACCAATAACTGAGTTGAAACTTGTGTGGTTAAAAACGTGATATGGGTGCAACATCAAAGAAGAAAGTTATTTGAAGAGAGAGGAGAGAGATTGTAATTTGAGAGAAGAAATGATGAAAAGGAAAAGAAAATAAGGAACATCAATGAGGTTTAAAGATAAACAGAATTTTAAGAAGACGGAAAATGTAAAGAGAAAGAGGAATGTTTGAGAAAATGTATTGGAAGAGAAAAAAATAAGTAAATGGATAATTAGTAGGGAATTGGATGAAAAGATTTTGAAGAAAAAGAAGAGATTAAGAGAAAAAAAGAAAGAAAGGAGTGCGTTTAATGAAGAAGAGGGAAAAGAAGAGATATTTGAAGAGAGATGCGATCAATTGAGTCAAGTGCCTTTAAAAAAAAAACAGAGCGAAACAGTGGGTCATGCATATGTCTGGATCAACATTTATCTGGAAATTCTATAACAGCATCAAAAATCTAAAATTTAATTTCATAGGTATTTATTACCTAGCCTTTTTACCAGGTAGTACTGTACCTGACTTTTTTTAATGAATTCGCGCAGAAGAGCTTCATAAGGGCAACAGATTTAGGTATATTTTTGCCTATGTCTTAAGGTATTTAATTACCTTTTAAAAGAAAGTTTTTGCAATACGAAGAAAAAAAACTAGTGCAATGATGAATAAATTAGCTCAACTTGACTTACTGTTTAGAGAAAGAAACATCAAACATCAGGGATAGAGAGTTAAAATTGATATAGATTGAAGAAAAATCAGGTTTGGATCAAAAAGATTGGTGGAGATTGAAGTAACATCAGAAAGAAACATCAGAGCTAGTACAGCATGAATAGATAAATAATATTCGTTTAGATTAAGGAAACATCAGGAATGTAAGAATAGGTCTCGTTCAGACTGGAAAACATCAGGAAAAAGAGAACATCAGGAAAAGAGAACATCAGGAGAAGAGAACATCAGGAAAAAGAGAACATCAGGAAAAGAGAACATCAGGAAGGAAAATCATGTAGAGATCAGTAAAACTCGTTGAGATTGAAAACCCATCAGAAAAAAGATCAGTACTTGTACAGCATGAATTGAGAAACAAGACTCGTCGAGATTAGTGAAACATCAGGAGTAGAAGATTATAATTGGTACAGATTAAAGAAACATCTTGAATAGATAAAGGAGACTCATTGAGATTGAAGAAACCTCAGAAAGAAACATCAGGACTGGATCTTCATGAATTGAGAAGTAAGACTCGTTCAGATTGGTGAAACATCAGGAATGGAGAATTTAAATTGTTACAGATTAGAGAAAAACATCTTGAATATGGATAAATAAGACTCTTTGAGAATGAAGAAACCTCAGAAAGTAACATCAGGACTGATTCATTGTGAATTGATTAATAAGACTCGTTTAGTTTGGGAAAACATCAAGAAGAGAGAAATAAATCTGGTACTTATTAAAGAAACATCTTGAATGGATAAATAATGCTCGTTTTGATTGAAGAAACATCAGGAGAGGTAACGATTGAAGACGTTTAAAAAGACATCGAATGCTTTAAGTTCTGGTCGCAAATGCGAAGAAACTTGTCACCGTGTGTTAGTAGAGAAAGAAAATATATTGTGTGCACCAGCTAAAATCTATTAAAAATCATATAANAGAACATCAGGAAAAGAGAACATCAGGAGAAGAGAACATCAGGAAAAGAGAACATCAGGAAAAGAGAACATCAGGAAAAGAGAACATCAGGAAGGAAAATCATGTAGAGATCAGTAAAACTCGTTGAGATTGAAAACCCATCAGAAAAAAGATCAGTACTTGTACAGCATGAATTGAGAAACAAGACTCGTCGAGATTAGTGAAACATCAGGAGTAGAAGATTATAATTGGTACAGATTAAAGAAACATCTTGAATAGATAAAGGAGACTCATTGAGATTGAAGAAACCTCAGAAAGAAACATCAGGACTGGATCTTCATGAATTGAGAAGTAAGACTCGTTCAGATTGGTGAAACATCAGGAATGGAGAATTTAAATTGTTACAGATTAGAGAAAAACATCTTGAATATATAGATAAATAAGACTCTTTGAGAATGAAGAAGCCTCAGAAAGTAACATCAGGACTGATTCATTGTAAATTAATTAATAAGACTCGTTTAGTTTGGGAAAACATCAAGAAGAGAGAAATAAATCTGGTAATTATTAAAGAAACATCTGGAATGGATAAATAATGCTCGTTTTGATTGTAGAAACATCAGGAGAGGTAACGATTGAAGACGTTTAAAAAGACATCGAATGCTTTAAGTTTTGGTCGCAAATGCGAAGAAACTTGTCACCGTGTGATAGTGGAGAAAGAAAATATATTGTGTGCACCAGCTAAAATCTATTAAAAAATCATATAATGAAGGCGCTACAAAAAAAATAAAAAATAAAATTGTCCCTTGTGTTGAAAACTGTCTCGCGTCTCGGAAGAAAAAAAGCAAATAAGAATAAAAAGAAAGAAAGAAAAGAAGTCTTATGAAAACAAGGATTTTTATCAAAGAAGAACTTAAATTTTAGTTTAGATCAGATTTAGATTACATTCATATGCTACATTTGATTATTCACATATTTATGTTAGATGAGATTTTACTGTTCAAATATGTTATTTAATTTTTAGGCTTAAATAAACAACTTCAAAATTCTGTGTGATTAATTTTATTTAATCATTGTTTTAGTCATTGACTTATGTAACATATTGCAGTTTTATTTCAGGAACAAAATAATCAATTATCAATTTATATTAATGTTGATATAGCAGCACAGTTAATTTAATCTAAAGAAAGTTGGCCAAAAATATAAACTTTTCGATTAAACGGTAAATTTTATAATTTTTAGAGATTTGGAAGGTCACGCATATAAAGTCAGAATTGTAAAATTCATTGTGGTTAATCGAATATATAGTTGGATTAAAAATTTTTTGTTGCTGCCCATTTTATAATTTTTTAATAATTTTAACTTTTTTGAATGATTTATGATTTTTATAATTTTAATTTTTCTGATGGGGAAAATTTTTTTTCATCAAATATTTCATAACTTCTCCAAAAAAGGTGCCATTTGCAGAAATGCCATTTAGCTCAGCTTTGTAAAAAATATTTTCCGTTTTAAAGCAATTTAATTTATTTTTTGCTGATTGTTTTTCACTTTAAGTAGTTTTTAGCTATGACCTATCAAAAATTAGAAGCATCATAAAAAATGCAACTTCATACAATGAGCGAAAAAAAGTATTACCATGCGAAAAATCGCCAAATTTTGAAATGAAAACAGGAGTAAATTTAAATTATTTCTTTTGTAAATTAATAAAAATTTTCAAATATAAGCCTGCTTAAAATTACTTTTCAATTTTTATATTCAAATGACATTGGAAAAGAAATAGAAGGGTATTGTTTTTTTTTATCAAGTTATTGAAAAATTTGCATTTTTGAGCAATAGAAAATATCAGTCAGGTTTGTGAAGGAAATTTCACACTCGTCGACTTTCATCGAGGAATTTGAACGATGCTCAAAGGATTACATCTTTCAGATTCTGAAAAGAAAGGAACATAGTTGCTTCTCTAGAATGTGGATTAAGTGGTTGGGAAATATAATAAAGAGATCTAAAACAGTAGTTCGTAATTACTGGAACAAGGAAAAAATCCTGGAATAAGCATACAATCCAAACTTGCAGCAAGCGAGTGAAGGAAGTTAAGCTCTGAATCGGAAGAGTCAGATTACTTGAAGAGAAAACTTTTTCTTGCATTTATAAAAATATTTAATCTTGCGAAATTCGGGTGTGAGGATATCAAATCTAAAATTAGTTTTGCACCTAAAGCTACAGATCGTGTTTAAAAAAGATATTTTTAGTCTGTTTTTTGTTGTTGAAATGTACAAGCATGAGAATGTAACAGTGTGTCTCGTAAATGTTGGACAACACTTTTAAGTTAGGGAACATCATCAAGAGTAAAATTGCACATAAACCCAAGTCCAAGTACGTCGTTGCACGCAGCGAGGGGTACTTTCCCTATATGATTTGTCCGGAAGCACATGAAGAAACATTTCATAACGGTGAGGCACTTTTGGCAGCTTATGTTCCTTTGTTTGTAGGAAGTTTGGTCCATTTTAGTTATTTATTTTATTTGATGGTAGTTTGTCCAGTTAGTGTGATGATGGTCAGTGGCGGATCCACCCCCCCCCCGTCCCAAAATTGAAAAATAAATTTTTTTCTTAGTAATTTACAAAAGAAATAAAATATTTTAAAAATTATTTAAGGGGGTATATACACCTACATAGGGCGGAAAAAATCAATTCCCCCTCCCCACCTAATTATATTCTTTTCGCGCCATCAACAGCAGAACGTTCCTTTTCAACTCTTCGACGTCTCAAAACTTGGTTTAGAACAACTCAAAATCAAGAAGGATTAAATGGACTTGCATTATTAAACATTCATCGAGAAATTGATTTGGATGTTGCAAAAACCATTGACAGATTTGCCAAAGTTTCTAGAAAACGCGTTACATTTATTACTTAAAGATGTTGAATACTTGAACTATTTATGTATTGTTCTATTGTCCATTACGAAAAAAATAAATGAGAAGACTAGCATTAAAAACCCCATTTATTTTCACAAAAATATTAATAAAAAATTTTTTTATAAAAAAAATTAATTGGGGGGGGGGGTCTATGATCCTCCCCAAGAAAAATTTCTGGATCCGCCCCTGATGGAGGTAGAATCATTTTGAAGATTTTGGACGAAGTAAAAATTACTTTTTTACATTGCGCATCTTATATCACGTGGATTAATTCGAAAAAATTGAAAAACAATTATTTCATGTAAGGAATTGTTGATTTATTTATAGAAATATTATTATTAGAGACGTCATGGCCATCATATGTCAACAATAAAAAGTGTTCCCTAATAGAGACATAGAGATGCAATATTATTTTTTAACATTATAGCCAAAAGCAACAACAAACCCCCATAATTTTCATTAAATTTGTAATGATTTGGCTATAGCTGAATCGATATAAACACACCGTGAGAATTAATATAACATTGTAACTGAAACATTTTTGCGGTAAAAAAAAAATTAACTTCAGAAATATGGAGCCATGAATAGATTTTGATGTTCCATTTAGTCGCAACAGCGAATTAATGAGTTTTACAAAAAATTAACTTCAGAAATAAGGAGTTATGAATAGATTTTGGTGTTCCATTTAGTCGCAACAGCGAATTAATGAGTTTTACAAAAAATTAACTTCAGAAATAAGGAGTTATGAATAGATTTTGAAGTTCCATTTAGTCGCAACAGCGAATTAATGAGTTTTACAAAAAATTAACTTCAGAAATAAGGAGTTATGAATAGATTTTGTTGTTCCATTCAGTCGCAACAGCGAATTAATTAGTTTTACATTTGTTTTGTAAGTTAGCCGGCAGATTGAATGTTAAGAAGAGAATAAAATATTTCTATATTCTTTTTAAAAAATGTAATAAAAGTCAAATAATTGGTTTAACTTAATTAAAATTAGATTAAGGAAGATAAAAAATACAATTTATGAAATTAAGGAAATTTTATATGGTAAGAGATATGCAATGCCTGTTGTGGCATTCCACTATGCTATTTTAATCCTGATTATGTGACCTAACTCCTCTAGAAGTCTTCTGCCCCATTAATGTGCCATCACCTGGAATTCATTCTTTAAATACAATGTATCGTTGCTGATTCAATGAAATGATACATAATATTTTAACAGACTGTTTTGCTTTCGAAAGTATGTACGATAATTACATGTCTTATCCTGGTTATAGTTCTAACAACTGCTCGCAAAAACATCCTGG
This sequence comes from Parasteatoda tepidariorum, assembly GCF_043381705.1. Lineage (NCBI taxonomy): Eukaryota > Metazoa > Arthropoda > Arachnida > Araneae > Theridiidae > Parasteatoda > Parasteatoda tepidariorum. The sequence goes on along the minus strand of NC_092212.1, from coordinate 63,205,833 downwards.
GTGAAATCATGAATGCTAATTGGTAGTAAGAACTATCAAATCTCAACGCAAAAAAAAAATGTCCTCCAGTGTTACGTGCTCGGAAAACGAAAGTAATAAATGTAGAAATGTTTTTAGCAATTATGGAAATTAGAATTAACATCAGAATGGCAAAGAAACGCCAACGTGTTTCTGATGAACAGAGATGGGAAAGTATAATATTCAATACAGCATTAAGTATTGCATGAAGGAGGGGTAAAAGGCCCCCTCAAGCCTAAATGATCCAAACAACCAATTGACGATGACAATACGACCCACAGTATAAGCATAGCCTATAGTTATAGCCTATTTTTGATTTGCACATCTCTAACCAAAATGCAAAAAAAAGTAAACAAAGTCTTATGTATATATCGTGGCAAAATGCTCTTCTATTTCATTAGCATTTCTACAAACGCTAAGTTGAAAACCACAACCTGAGAAGTTACTGATGAATATAAATAACGTCGCAACAGCTCCAGATGCCCCTCTGAAGTGTCAGGATTAGTATGCAAGTTTTTAGAGTTCTGACAGTCAGGTTTTGAGGAATCAGGTAATTAGCATTCAAGGGGATCAAAGCCGGGAGAAGTTTTAACTGTAACTGAACTGAACAAACAAATTGTTTCTATTAACTTATATTTACCAAAACACATTTTTAAATTAAAAGAAACATCTCTAGATGTTAAAACAGGCCAAAGTTGTTCTTAAAATTGAATAAAACTTAAAATCTTTGAAGTTTCCGTAAGCATCATGAATTAGTTCTACAACTGCTTAAATTTTTCGCAGCAGTGATCACCCAGCATGATAACAAGAATATTTTTTTCTTTTTTTGCTTTTTAGAATTTTCAACCAATGCAAAATGTTTTTTTATTTTTTATGAGAGATTATAAAAGTTACAGCTATGTTATTAAGAATTTTTTTAATAAAATTCATTAGCACAAAAAGTTATTAATTACACTATTTGAGCCATCTAGACCTGTATTTTTTTAAGAAATTTATGCTTAATTTGTTTTTAATTAAAAATGATAATTGTCACCTCTCGCTTACGCACCAACTTTACCCTTAGTTTTAGTTGAATGCCATTTATGTTGAATACTATTTAATTGAAATGATGTTTGCAAAAAGATGACCTTCAATTTACCAGAACTTAAGGAATACCGTTGTATGACAACCATGCATATTTTTTTTTACATATCTTTCAACTTATTTGCTAGTTGTGGTATGAAATAATTTTTTACTAAATTAATGAAGATCTAGATTAAATAAAATATATTATACCACTTCTTATATAAAAACTACAATCAGGGTCAAATAATAAAGTGTGGTATTGAAATTATTTTATGATGGATTTATTGGAATTCGTGGTTGAAAATCCTTTGTATTATTTTATATATCCCACAAGCTAAATTTCAAAACGAAAATATTACTTCCAGCTAACTCAAAATTAATATGGTTCCTTACGTTAAAATTAACATGCAAGCAAAAACAATTATGTTACGTCAAATATAGCCATACTGATTCGACAATTTTATGTTAGTTTCTATGATTATTAAATATCTCTGAAAAAGCTATTTACCTCCTGCTTAAGTTCTTCATGTGGGAAAGAAATAAATGGCAATAAACAAGCATTTTATTTTTGATTAAGAGTTAGATAAAAAATTACATACAATATTAAAAAAAATCATAACACGGTAACAAAACTAATGATGATCAAAAAAAATTTATAAAAATTAAAAACAAAAATTCTTCTTAGATCTATAATACTTGTACTAAACTGAAAACGGCATTTTCCTTTTACTTTTAGATTAAAAAGTAATTTGAACTCCCTAATTAACGATTAACAAAGCAACACTAAAACAATCGTTATTGCCTTAAAATTAGTTAATTTACAGGTAAGTTTAAACTGGTTGTATTTTATATCAAGGTTCAAACAATATTCAATATAAATTTAATTTTTGAAATATAAAAATCTCTCAAACATAAGTAATCTTTGGTAATTGTTCAAAAAATTTTATTTTCATTTTTTGTCATTAAAATAACAGAATTATCATTATAACAACGATAAATTCATCAATATAATCATTGCAATAACATAAACATGATCATAAGAATCTCTTAAAAACAATAGCGTGTGGATATAGTCTGCAAGGATAGATGAAAAAATATATTTACAAAATCTTTTCAGACATATCTTGAATTTATATATCATTTGATTTTTATTTGAAATTCTACTACGAAATTCCGATAATAGGAAATTAAAAAAAATGTGTTTAGATTTTGTAGCAGTGGTTGCAGCGATTTCTTGACGAAACACTTATTGTAGGAGAACTTTTACATTTGCTTAGTTTTGATTGAAACAATTATTGAGAAGTAGACACTAAAAAAAGTTAAGCAACCAAAAATTACAAAAATGTTGTTTTACCATTAAATGTGACATTTGATTAGAAGACAATAGCGCCATAAAAAGGTTGTGAGTTGTTAAAACTAACTTTACCTTTGAATATTCACCAAAGTTTTAACTGGTAGATACGAGAACTGATAGGTGGGACCAACAAGTTAATAATGTCTGGTTTAAAATTATTATATAAATCAAAAATTGCAAAGTATGAGACTTTGTTATATAAAAAGGAAACATTTTGCTAGCTTTATCGAGCATAGTTGGTTGGTTTTCAATTAACATTTTGTAACTCTTTTTGTTAATCTTAACATTTTGTAACTTTATACATAATTTTTAAATGAAAATTTTAACATTCTATGTTTTCATTCGATTTATCATTACAATAAAACATAAATGATACACATTATATCGGTGAAATATATATTTAGACATAATAAGTATCATTTTCACTGTTCGTTCACACACATTAAATTTACTTTAGACGTAAAGACATATTCAATTATGAGCATATCTCATTGCTTTCATCTTTAAAAAAAGAAAGTTACACTTATTTTGTCCTCACTGTTATAATTTGAAACCAGAATTTCATCAGCAAAACTGGATATACATGCGTTGAATGAATCATATTCAAAATGTATTATCATTCATTCATATATTGTAGTAAAATATTATTAATAGAAAAATAAAATTTTTAAATGTACTCTACATATGTTTGAGGTTGGAAAAAATCATTTACACGGACATAAGGGAAACCTTGTGATCCTCCCATCATCAACCTAAACTTTGAAGCATTTATCATTTTTTCTGCGAAATGAAAAAATTGATGATTATCTCCTAATAAAGATTTTCGTTCTATAACGCCCTTTTCTAAAATATCCAGAACTTCATTGAATTTCTTTTCGAAAAATAATGCCTCACACAAATATTTTTCTGCATTCAACGTTAGAACATGGTGTGAGCCTAAGTTAGTTTTTTGTATTCTAAAAACTTCTCTTAATCCTTCCAAAGCCTCGTGCGAATGGCTTTTCATGTGCAATGCAGCATGTAAATTGCCAAGTACATGATGAGTTTCTGCGTGAAATGTACCTAATGCTTCTTTCAATTCCTCATGCACAAACTTAAAAACAGAAATAGCTTCATCGAGCTTGCCTACGTACTTTAACGATCGACCAACGTTACTCTGCGCAATTAAAGTTCTACAATCCTTTGGACCATACAGTTTAAGATACATTTTAAAAACAGTTTCATCAGCCTCCAGAGCTTCTTCATGTCTATTAAGATAATTAAAAGCTCTTGCCATATTAGATAAAGTCGTCAGAACATCTAAATTATCTGAACCCAATAAGTTAAGTTGTTTTTTGTATACCTCTTCGAAAATTTCAATCGCCTTTGAACTTTGTCCTAGTGCATGCAAACCTTGAGCCAAAAAGGCTTGCATTCGTAGGGAGTATTTGTTATCCGATCCAAAAATCTTTATTCTTTTTTGTAAAATATTTTGACAAACTTCTAATGCTTTCTGGTGTTTTTGTTGCTTATAGAGGATTAGTGGTATTCTATCTTCTGCTTCTAAAGTGATAGCATTATCAAAACCTTTCGTTTGCGATAATTTCTCATGTAGAAATATTTGTCTGTGTAAAGCATTATCATTGTTTTCATTAGTGACGCATTTTCCTGTCTTGTAACCACAATCTTCAAAAATGACCCGATACAATTGCCGCAATTTTGGAAAATTACTGCCGATAGCAAAATTTATTATTGTTTTCCTTTCCTTGTTTTTCGCTTTTGCTATAGCTTTCATTATAGTTGTGCCACGAAGTTTTTCAAGAACTAGCAAAACATTATCAGAATTAGAACTTTGCACATTTTCAAAAGAAGAATCGATTAGTTTTAATAACTCAATAACATTTTTGTCTTCAGCAAGTTCAAGAGGGACTTTTTTATTGGTTGACAAACTATTGTATATTGCACCATTCTCTAACAGCAGTTTTACTATTTCATAATTGTTGAATTTTGAAGCATAATGAAGAGCTGTGTAGTCATTTTTCCCGATCGAATTAGGATTTCCGCCATTATTAATTAAAATGTTTGAAATTTCCAAGTGTCCTTTCCAGGCAGCATAATGCAATGGTGAAGCATTTGTATTATCTTTGGCGTTAACGCTAACACCTTTCTCAATGAATGATTTTACACTTGAAATATCATTGCTTTTGACAGATAAAAAAAATTTCTTCATACTTTTCAGTAGTGCTTTTATATTTTCGGTGGCAGCAAGATTCAGAGGAGTGTTATTATATTTATCAGTACAATTATACATAGCACCATTATCCAATAAGATTTTAAGAACTTCCTCAAAACCATGCATTGAAGCTAGATGAAGTGGTCGGGCTCCATGCTCATCAGGCTCATTTACGTCAATCCCAGCTTCGATTAAATCCTTAACGACATCTGTTTGGCCTGATTCTGTGGCGAGATGAAGAAGTGTCATCATCCCTTCCTTAGGGCCTTTCCTTCTTTTACCAGGATCCTTAAGCAACGTAAGTGTCTCCCAGATCTCTTTCTTTTTGTAATATTATGCCCTAAAAATAAAATAAAAATAAGTTTCAAATTTTTCTTTAATTGCCAATAACATAAAATGGAACTTAGTTTGTCCACTCATAATTATGTCGAGTTAATGAAAGGTTACATGTATGATGATAAACTAAGAACACTAAATATGATGTATAAACCGAATTTTACTATGAATTTAAATTTTGTAAGTGGTTTACGTAAGTGGTTAAATTTTGTAAGTGGTATATTTGGTTTAAGCAAAATATTTAATGTAATACGATTATAATACGATTTTATTTAACCCAAATAACTTTAGAGGCAAAATTTTGAAATGTTCAATAATTGTTGAATGTACGAAATGAATACAAAAAAAATATTTTAATTCATTTTAAAATATATGAGAGAAAATTGGACCAAAAAAAGTCCAAAAATTTACTTTTTTTTCGAGAAAAAAATCACGTAACTTGAACCAAAATATTTTGAGATATTGCATTTCGAATAAATGTTAATAACTGACAAATTCGTTCTTAGAAAAAGAACAAAAATGACAGAGTTATTATTTTAAAAACTAGCATTGATGTTTCTTTCAAATCCTCTTAAATTTTATTCTTTTTAACGGAGAAATAAAACTAAAATGGTTTTTAAAATAAGAAAATTCGTATTTTTATTTTATCTAAAAAATGATATTTTGTTCAAAATTGCGTTAAAAAAGGTAGTTTATTAATGAAGTTTTACATTGTAAAATTTTTGATGTTATATCTCTTCGAATATGACATTCAACAATCCAAAAAACTGTGTGAAGGTGCCCTTCATTCTGGTTCAACACTAAATCGAGCGTTCGTATATGGTTTAAAGATTGTAGTCTAAACACATAATATTGAACATTCTTACACTAAACTCTCATGCTTTTACACCATACGATAATTATTTCACTTCTGAAAACACCAATGTTTAAACTATTTGAATTTCCTGAAACTTCAAGTGGAATAAAGCTAGTAGTCTGTTTGCAAACTGAAATGATATGGCGAGAGTTTATTGCCCTTTTCAAAGCTGAATTTCATCAACGTGAACAAAAATTCTCTTTTAAATAAGCATGAATGTTTTTAGTTGTGTAATGAGGACAATTGAAATTTAATTTTTAAATCTCTGAGAGTTTACAAACTGATTTTATAATGTATACTGCCTGTCAGCTTCCGCTCTGTTAAGCCTAATTTGAATCCGTCTTAAGATTCTCCCTGCACTTCGCTGATGGGTGCTTGATTTACAAACTAATTTCATTTTAAGAATTGTTGTTTATATGTATTCTAAATTAATGAAGCTTACTTTATATATTATTGCAAAACTATCTTTACTGACTCATATGTGTATTTTATCTTACTGTAATTATAAGTTTGAATGTTATTGAAGAAAAACATTATGGCGGCTACTTTACAACAAGCATCGTAAGAGAACATTTTTATAGTGAACCACTAAATACAAGAGTTATGTATCGCTTTTCAGTACATCACTCTGGTGTTAAATAGGTACCACCATTGTTGACGTGGTACACTAAAATTTTGTGAAACATAAATCTTACAAATTTAAATATTCGTTGCATTTAAGAAAAAAATTGCGTTGAATATTAAATTCCTTATCTATGAATAATTTTCCCTTTAAATTTAACATCTGAGTTTAGTTTAATCAGAAATTAAAAATGTGAGTTTAGATCCTTCTTGATTTTAAATATTTCTTTTTTAAAATTAAATTTTTTTACTTGTATTCTATTTGTTAGCGTGTCTCTGCCATCAAAATACCTAAGAATGCCGCACATTTTTGATAGTTCATTTCAACACGATATATGGGATAGTAAATATTTCACATTATATTTATTTTATGAATATATAAGAAATGATCAAGTGCATGCTTCATTAAAATTAAAACAAGAACTGTCTTAAAAATGTAATTTATTTAATTTTTTTTAAATTTCTCTCTTTACTTTGGAAAAAACAAGCTCGTTATAACTATTTTATAATTTAATATGTTTCAACGTTTTTTTTCTTTCCTCGCTGCAATGATAGTACAAGATGGCGGTTATACATTCAATAGTAAGCTGGGAAAAATATGCAATAAAAAGTTCGCTTACTTTGATTCTTGTTAATAATATTTTGAAACTTATTGGTCAGTATCTTTCACATTTTTCAGTCGCCTGTGGCAACCCAGCGTATAATTATCATTTACTTGCATAAATCTTAGTCTATTTCTATGTATTGGTGGTAAAATAGTTTAAAATTAAATTTAGAAATCCAAGAAATAAATAGGACAAATAAATTTTCCCTACACTTTAAATGTAGAAATTAAATTTTACACAAAATACGTAAAAGTTGCAAGATTTGCATACATACTTTGTATTAATTCACTTGTTCCATTTGTAAGAGTAGTGGTACTTAAGTTATGGATAGTTTATTTTCCTTGTAAAACAAATATTCATGCTAAATTTTTAACAACCTGATTTGTTTTCTATCCCGTACAACTATAGCCGACCTGGTGCTATTATTTCTTTGTTATTTTTATTAATAAATTCACAAATTTTTTTATTTTTTTTATTTCCCGAAACGTCGAATTTTCCGTTTCTTCGAAGCCATCGATAAAAACGTTTGTTTGCATTTGCGAACAATTTCAATCGCTTGCATTTCAGAAGAATAATCAAGGTTTATGGCTTAAACGGTAAGGAACAAAATGGTAGTTTCCCGGTAAAGGAATGGTTTGGCATCTTTATACTCTTCATGAGGATTTTATTTCTTTTAATATTCCTTATGAGAAGTAAGAATCAAGACTTATCAACAGTCATAACATGTTCCGTTTCAAGCGCATTGTAACTTGTGTTGGAGAATAGTTAATAAAAAATAGCAAAAACTTTATAATGTGAGCTTTAATATTTGTTACAGTCAAGCGCCACTGTCCAGTATGCATTTAACCGTTACTCCGATTATTGATGTTTCTCCTAATATATCCTCAGCACATTCCAAAATATCGAATAAATATAATAATGTCAACGATTACATTAATATCAAATCAGATATAACAAATATTTCGGACATTCACCAAAGTGACTATGTGATTATTGACATTCAAGGGTGAAAGTTGGCATTCTCTTGATTTCGGCTATTAATTAATATTCGGCTAAAGCTATTAATTTATAAAATAGTAGTTTTTTTTGTCAAAGGATAATAGTATTCGATTTATTAAATATTTAATTTTCCTATTTTTAAAATTTTTGTAAATCATACAAAAATAAACGTAACGCTGTTTATGTAAAAGTAACAAAATTCAATCACATATATTTATTAGAATAAAATTTTCAAAGCATTGATATACTCTTAAATTATTAAAAATAAAAACTTTATTATATAATCACTTTCAAATTATCAAATTATTATTATTGAAAATTTAAAAATGGCTGTATCATGTATTCATTAAATAATTAATTTTTTTAATTAATATTTCAGTAGATCATACAAAACTAACGTAACCCAGTTTCTGTAAAAGAAACAAAATTCAATCACAATGTATTTATTAGTATAAGCTTTTCAAAGCATTGTTAAACTCTTAAATTATTAAAAGAAAAACTTTATTAAATTATCAAATTATTATTATCAAAAATTTAAAAACGGCTGTATCATGTACTTATTAAATAATTAATTTTCTTATTATTAATATTTCTGTAGATCATACAAAAATAAACGTAATCCAGTTTAAGTAAAAGTAACAAAATTCAATCACAATGTATTTATTAGTAGAAACTTTTCAAAGCATTGTTAAACTCTTAAATTATTAGAAGAAAAACTTTATTATATTATCACTTTCAAATTATCAAATTATTATTATCGAAAATTTAAAAATGGCTGTATCATGTATTTATTAAATAATTAATTTTCTTAAGTAATATTTCTGTAGATCATACAAAACTAACGTAACCCAGTTTCAGCAAAAGTAACAAAATTCAATCACAATGTATTTATTAGTATAAGCTTTTCAAACATTTTTATACTCTTAAATTATTAAAAGAAAAACTTTATTATATTATCACTTTCAAATTATTATTATCGAAAATTTAAAAATGGCTGTATCATGTACTTATTAAATAAACTAATTTTCTTATTATTAATATTTTTGCAGAACATACAAAAATAAACGCAACCCAGTTTATGTAAAAGTAACAAAATTCAGTCACATCTATTTATTAGTATAAACTTTTCAAAGCATCGTTATACTCTTAAATTATTAAAAGAAAAACTTTATTATATTAGTTCCAAATTATTATTATCAAAAATTTAAAAATGGCTATAACATGTATTTAGTAAATAAACTAATTTTCTTATTGTTAATTGTTCTGTAGATCATACAAAAATAAACGTAACCCAGTTTATGTAAAAGTAACAAAATTCAATCACATATATTTATTAGTATAAACTTTTCAAAGCATTGTTATACTCTTAAATTATTAAAAGAAAAACTTTATTATATTATCACTTTCAAATTATCAAATTATTATTATCAAAAATTTAAAAATGGCTGTATCATGTATTTATTAAATAATTAATTTTCTTATTATTAATATTTCTGTAGATCCTACAAAAATAAACGTAACCCAGTTTATGTAAAAGTAACAAAATTCAGTCACATCTATTTATCAGTATAAATTTTTCAAAGCATTGTTATACTCTTAAATTATTAAATGAAAAACTCAATTATATTATCACTTTCAAATTATCAAATTATTATAATCGAAAATTTAAAAATGGCTGTATCATGTATTTATTAAATAGTTATTTTCTTATTATTAATATTTCTGTAGATCATACAAAAATAAACGTAACCCAGTTTAAGTAAAAGTAACAAAATTCAATCACATGTATATATTAGTATAAACTTTTCAAAGAATTGATATATCTTAAATTATTAAAAATAAAAACTTTATTATACAATCTCTTTCAAATTATCAAATTATTAGTATCGAAAATTTAAGAATGGCTGCTAATGTTTTAATATAGAAATTACGAATTTCCTTTATATTAGCTGCCTCTTTGAAATTAAAATTTTCCGTATCACACATTACATCACGAGCACAGTAGTGAATATAAACTTACTGAATTACATTTTTATTTTCTTAACGATGAAGCGAACCCAGATTTTGTTATATTTAACCAATGAACGTAAAAAAGTCTGTGAATATGAGTTATAATCCAGACGTTTTTACTCGGTATTCTCAGATTATTGATGCAATGTAATTACTTTAAGTGAAAAAAAATCTAGGCTCACAGCAGGTTGAATATAAGTTAAGATAAGTTTATCTAGATAAAATAGATCTATAGCAGCTGAAAGGAAAGTTCGTGGGATAATCACTAATAATTAATATTTATTTTTCCGATTAGTTTGTATTTTTTAAACAGAATTATTTTATAATAGAATAAAAATTAAATACTCACTTTTTTTGTCTCTTTAGAAATCTTCACTTGGAAATAATACCGAGAAATGGAATAAAAATTCTCTTAATATTGATTTTTATACTGAAAGATAATCTGAGTATCATACTTATGTTGTTGATTTGGAAACAGGTGATCAAAAGCATATGATATTACACAATCGAATAAATAGATAAAGTGTTACGGGAAATCCCCTTCTTTAGTTTAAGAAAAGGCTAGCATATTTTAATTTGCTATTATTAACGTACTTTTTGACACTTTAGATTATATATGAAATTAATAAAATTAATAAGACAATATTGTGCAAGAAATGAAAACTAAAAAAGACAATGAAACAGCGAAATAATGGTTCCGAATCGACTATTATTTTTATTCGAATGTGAAAAATATTTAATAACATCGAACTTATTCCTGATGAAAATAATTATAAATCGGCAATTAATTATCCTTAATAAGTAATTTTAATACATTTTTGTAACTTTCGTCATGGTAAATTTGTCTTAATAAATTTTTGTCCTAGCACAGATTTTTTTAAAAATTTATTTAATCGTCTAAAAATGTTTCACAACCCGATTTTCTCGGAGGCGCGGAAAATATTTTAGTGTATAATCGCGTACCCGTAAGGTTAGTAATTTGGACAATTGGTGTATTAGTTAGTTACGCAAATAAAAGTGTCGCCCTTAAACAATTTTTCGACCGGTTTGTTTCTGATTATTTACATTTTCTCTGCAGTGAGATACATTTCGAGAATAAACCTATTCAAATAAAAGTAAGTTTTTTAATACAAAAGACTGGAAAGAATAATTTATCCCTTCATATATTATCGGAACTTGGTTTTATTCGAACTTATGAAAACAATTTACTGAAGCGACTGAAAAGGAATAGGTCTTACTTATTATATTTGAACAGTATTCTAACATAATGAAGCTATTACATTAATAATAACAAGAAACAGAAGCGGTAAGACATTGATTAAAAAAACTTCATTCATTTTAAGGAATATATAAACTGGATATAAGTGCTCAAAATTAGGTGCCCATTTTCAAGGCTTGCTAAAAGTGAATGCCTGGCTAAGGACTTTCAATAAAAATAGGTGCCCATTTTCAAGACTTTCGCGTCAGGCAAGTCTTGAAAATGGGAACCGATGTTTGAGCTGACATGTTGACTCTTTTATTCAAAGGGTATATTTTTGTAGAGAATGAAATTTTTTAATCAGGTTATAATGAAGCTACTTTTATAAGTGCTCATTTTTCAACAATGAAAAGTTTATAATACCGTTTTAATATAGTGTAAAGCTGAATTGATTAGATTTCAATGAACTAATCAGAATTCAATGAAGAAAAAAGTTGTTAATTATTGGGTCTTTTCGAGAAACATTAAAAAATTTACTATAAATTCATATACATTTCAAAGCCTATTTTTTAACCTATCTTCTAACTCTTGTTCTAAAGAGGGCTAAACAAAAATTATGATAGAAATATAGATATATATATAATTTGTTTCTTCTTCATACATATTTTAAAATCCTTGACAAATATGAAGTAAAAATATAAGGATTGGGGTTAACAAATTAATATAAAACACATCAAAACCTGTTTGTTTGCTGCCGGAAACTGAGAGGAATTGAAAGGCGGTTATCAGACACCCCCCTCCTCAGCTTTTATCCAACAAACAGAACAGATTTTATATATTTTCAATTGTAATTCATTAGACTTCGATTGTGTTTGTTTTTCTCGCTTAAATATTTACATGCGTTCATTTATAGGCTTCATTTTTGGCATGGTAACTGGCGCACTTATAACCTGTGATTATTATTTTCCATAAACACACGAGTTTATTTTTTTGCTTTAATTAGAATTAACTAACTAAGTATCTCAATAAATCCACGTTTGTGGGATACATTATTCAAATCTCAGCAATGGTTGATAGATTCTAGTTCTGCTCACGACTAGCACCGACCACCGTGCTGATGTAAATTTATTCTCAGTGGTAGACGGATCATGGAATAGAGTTATCTCTCGCTGTCTGAGTAACAGTGGGAGGTTTTCGTGGCTTTCTACAAGCAAATGCTAGTTAGTTTCATCAAAAAGTAATCAACGAAGGCTAGTTTGCTTCGATTGAGTTTTTAAGAGTTTCCTGGCCTTTTTGGTTGTGTTCAAATTTACAAGGAGGAATCCTGAACTGCAATTACAATAGAAAACATTGATAGCCGTATAATCATAAGTATGTCGTTTGTTAAATGCCGACTGTGAAATAAAATGAAACTATATCATTCGAAATTTGGTATACATTGTGTTTTGAAATATATGGCACAAATTATTTTTTTGATTATTTTCGTAGATCTAATAACGACCTCATGGTTAAAGTTTCACTAAATAAGCGTAAATTTCAATAACTGATAATTATAATGTGAACAATCGATTGAATGATTTGAATAAATATATTGATATAATATTGGGTGGAAACAATTGATTGAACAAATTTGTTATATTTAAGCCATATGCAACTTTTGAACAGTTGTAATGCATAAGGTTTTTAATTTTCTTAATGAGAGATTACAGTTACAGCTATGTTATCAAGAAATTTTTTTATAAAACTCATCTGCACAAAATGTTATTAATTACACTATTTGAGCCACTTAGACCTGTGTTTCGCACAAACTTTATCATTATTTTTTTTAATTAAAAATATTTTTTACCCCTTGCATACGCACTAACTTTAACCTTTCCAAAGAAAAAATTCCCAAGTAATAGTTGAATGGATTATATTAATTGAAATGATGAGAGAAACTGATTTTCATTTTGCCAGAGCTTAAAGTATATCGTTGTGTGACCACCATGCATTCTTTATATGCCTTTTAATTTATTTACTTTGATGTGTAAAATGGTATAAAAAGCGTTCCCTTATAGAGATAAAGAGAAGCATATTCTTTCTAACATGAAGATTTTCGTTAAGTAATTTAACTGTCAGACCAATCCTAAAGCTAAGAATTCAAATTTAAAAGTAATTGAATTGACCCCAACTGACAGTTAGGAGCATGGAACGAGATCATTAGTGGGCAATTTATTGAGAAATAAAATAATTAAACACAAAACCAACCCCCCATAATTTTCATTAAATTTGAAATAATTAGGGCTTAATTGTCAAAAACACCGTGAGATTAATATAACATTGTAACTGAAATTTTTTTGCTGCTAGAGAAAGAAAAATAACTTAAGAAAGAAAGAGTTAGATTTTGATGCTCGATTTAGTCGCGACAATGAATTAATGAGTTTTACATTTATTTTGTAAGTCAGCCGTTAGATTGATTGTTAAGAAGAGAATAAAATATTTATATATTTTCTTTTCATAAAATGTGAAAAAATTAAAATTGTTTAATATAAGTAAAATTAGATTAAGAAAGAGAGAAAATAAAATTTGCGAAATAAAAGAAATTTTAAAATCTAGGAAATATTAAATGACTATTGTGGCATCAGAATGTGCAATTTTAATCCTGATTATGTGACCTAACTCCCCCAGAAGTCATGTCTGTGCAACCACCTTGAATTCGATCTTGAATTACAATGCATACTAGTTGTTGACTCAATGAAATGATACATAATATTTTAAGAAACTGTAATGTTTCCGAAAGTATATCGATAAATACACAAACGACAAGTCTAAAAGCTTCGAACAACCTACTGACTATGACAATACGACCTACAGCAGCCCACTTTGTGGTGTCTCTGTCCATAATTATACAAAAAAAGAGAGAAAAAGTCCTCTATTGGATATATCGTGATAAAATGATTTTCTATTTCATTAGCATTTCAACAATCTTTAAGTCGAACACCACAACTTACGGAGTCCATGACAAATATAAATAACGTCAACAACAGCTCCACACGTCCAGTTGAAGAATCAGGATAAGTATTAACGTTTCTGGATTTCTGATAGTCATGTTTTGAGAATTCGGGTTATTAGCATTCAAATTGTTTAAGACTGTGAAAAAAAATTTGTGATTGAAAAAAAAAAAACTAATGATTGAAAAAAAAACTAATGAAACAAATCGTTTCTAAGAATTATATTTCCCAAAACATATTTTTAAATTAAGAGAAATACTTCCAGACGCTAAAACAGGCCTAAGTTGTTCTTAAAATTTAAAAGTAAGCTTTTAAAGTCTTAAAAGTTTCGTAATCATCATGCATTATTTTTACAACTTTTTAAATTTTTCGTGGTAGTGGTTACCCGGTAGGATAATCAGAAAAAAAATATGTTTTGCTTCTTGCAATTTTCAAACGCTGAAAAATATTTTTAAATTTTTTTTTATGAGAGTACATAGAAGTTACACCAACGTTAATCAGAATTTTTTTATAAAATGTTATTAATTACACTATTTTAGCTACCTACCCGTGTTACTTACGAACTTTGAGCTTAATGCTTTTAAAATTAAAAATGCATTCCCCTCCCCCCCGCCTACTTACCAACTTTATCCTTTCCAAGGAATAAATTCTCAAAAGTGGCTATAATCTGGATCAGAAGATGAAGAGTGGTATTCAATTTTTTTATTGACTTATTGGAAGGCGTCGTTAATAATTCTTTGTATTATTTTATGCACCACTGCCTAATTTGAGAAAAAAATATACCAGCAAGAATAATCAAAATTAATATGCTTTCTTTCGTTAAAATTAAAGTTAAATAAAAAAAAAAAACGGTTACATTAAACATATCCACATCGATTCAACAATTTTATGTTACTTACAATAAGTTCTTTATGTAAGTATTAATAAGTTATTTTAAGTTCCACAAAATTTACCAAAGTTTGAACTGGTATTATTTTATGCACCACTACCTAATTTGAGGAAAAAACATACCTGCCTGCAAGCATTATCAAAATTAATATGCTTTCTTAAGTTAAAATAAAAGTGAAAGCAAAAAAAAAAATTCTGTTATATCAAACATATCCACATTGATTCGACAATTTTATGTTATTTTCCATGATGATAAAATACCTCCTAAAAATTATTTACCTCCATCATCCACTACGTTCTTTATGTAAGTATTAGTAAGTTATTTTAAATTCCACTAAATTTACCAAAGTTTGAGCTGGTATTATTTTATGCACCACTACCTTATTTGAGAAAAAAATATACCTGCAAACATAATCAAAATTAATATGCTTTCTTACTTTAAAATTAAAGTGAATGCAAGAAAAATTATGTTACATCAACATATCCACATTGATTTGATTATTTCATGCTACTCACAATGATTATAAAATACATCTGAAAAAGTTATTTACCTCCTTCATCCACTAAGTTCTTTATGTAAGTATTAGCAAGTTATTTTAAGTTCCACTAAATTTACTGGTTTAAGTTCCACTAAATCTACTAAAAAAAATTTTGAACTGGTATTATTTTATGCACTACTACCTAATTTGAGAAAAAAAATATACCTGCAAGCATAAACAAAATTAATATGATTTCGTACGTTAAAATTGAAGTGAAAGCAAACAAAAATATTCTGTTGCATAAAACATATCACATTGATTCAACAATTTTATGTTACTTTCCCAGATTATAAAGTACATCTGAAAAAAGTTATTTGCCTCCTTCATCCACTAAGTTCTTTAGGTGGAAATATATAAATGGTAATAAACAAGCTTTTTAATTTTGATCAAACAGTCATGCAATATAAAAATTATCTATGAGAGGGTAACAAAACTTATAATGAAAAAAAAAGTTTCTATGAGATTTAAATTTTTAAAAAAGAAATTGTTCTTCGGTCTGTAACACTTGTACAAAACTAAAATCATTATCAATATAAATCATTATCAATATTCATTATCTATACGAATCATTATTGATACATTATCAATATTATCATAAGAATCTCTTAAAAAACAATAGAGCGTTGCTTTTGTCAACAAGGATAGATTAATAAAAAGCATTTGCAAATTATTTTCTGACATATTTTGAATTTACAAATCACTCGATGTTTATTAAAAATCCTGCTTAAAATGAGTTTTTTTTAAATTTCAGGCAGTGGTTGCAGCAATTTCACGATCAAAAACTTATTGTAGGAAAACTACTATATTTGCTTAGTTTAGATTGAAACAATTATTGAGAATTATACATTAAAAAAAGTTAAGTAACCGAAAATTGAAAAAAAAAAAGTTTTACCATTAAATGTGACATTTGGTTAGAAGCCAATAGAGCAGTAAAAAGGTTGTGAGTTGTTAAAACTACCTTTACCTTTAATTATTCACCGAAATTTGAACTGGTGGAAACGGGCACTGGTTGATGGGACCAGTAAATTAATAATGTATGGTTTAAAACTATTATATAAATAAAAAATTTCGAAGTATGATACTTTTAATAATTAAAGGAAACTTTTTTCTAGCTTTATCGATTCATTAAATTTTTTTAGATACAGTAGGGAACCGATTATCCGGAACGATCGGTATTCCGGATAACTGATTTTTCCGGTTTTCTAAATCGCTACAAAAAGCAGTTTTCTTTAAGCACAACCAAAAAAAAAATTATTTGGAAATAATCTTAAAAAGAAGAAAAAACGATGGAGTAATACACTAATGATTATTTCCAAAGTGATGGTAATCTTTCAAAAAGGAAAGAAAAATCCTAAAATCTTATGAGGAAAAAAAAAAAAAAAAAAAAAAAAAAAAANGTATGTTCTCATTCGATTTAGCATTACCACAAATCATAAATAACCCACAACATATTGTTGAATAAAATATTTTCTATAGTATATTCGTATAATATATATCAACATAACAGATATCATTTTTTCTGTTCACAGATATAAAATTTACTTTAGACGTACAGAAATAATCAACTAACTATGAACATTAGACGTACAGAAATAATCAACTAACTATGAACATATCTCATTGCTTTAATCTTTAAAAAAAGAAAGTTACATTTGTATTGTCAACATTGCTATAATTTGAAACTGGCTTTTCATCAGAAAAACTGGGTATAGGTGTGTTGAATAAATCATATTTAAATTTTATTATCATTCATTCATATGTTATAGTAAAATATTATGAATAGAAAAATAAAATTTTTAAACGTACTAAAAATATCCTTGAGAATGGAAATAATTATTTGCACTCATAAAAGGGAAACCTTGTAATCCTCCCATCAATAAACTAAACTTCGAAGCATTTATCATTTTTTCTGCGAAATGAAAAAATTGATGATTATCTCCGAAGAAAGATTTTCGTTCTATAACACTCTCTTCTAAAATATTCAGAACTTCATTGAATTTCTTTTCGAGAAATAATGCCTCACACAAATATTTTTCTGCATTCAACGTTAGATCATGGTGTGAGCCTAAGTTATTTTTTTGTATTTTAAAAACTTCTCTTAATCCTTCCAAAGCATCATGCGAGAAGTTTTTGATATGCAATACAGCATGTAAATTGCCAAGTACGTCCTGAGTTTCTGCATGAAATGGACCTAATACTTCTTTCATTTCCTCATGAACAAACTTAAAGACTGAAATAGCTTCATCGAGTTTGCATACTTGCTTTAAAGATCGTCCAACATTACCGTGCGCAATTAAAGTTCTGGAATCCTTTGGACCAAATAGTTTAAGGTACATTTTAAAAACAGTCTCATCAGCCTCCAGAGCTTCTTCATGTCTAGCTAGATTACAAAAAGCTCCGGCCATATTAGATAAAGTAGACAGAACTTCTAAATTATCTGAACCCAATAATTCAAGTTGCTTTTTGTATACCTCTTGGAAAATCTCGATCGCCTTTGAGCTTTGTCCTAGTTTATGTAAAACTTGAGCCAAAAACGCTTGCATTCGTAGGGAGTATTTGTTATCTGATCCAAAAATCTTAATTCTTTTTTGTAAAATATTTTGACAAACTTCTAATGCTTTCTGGAGTTTTTGTTGTTCATAGAGGATTAGTGGTATTCTATCTTCAGCTTCTAAAGTGATAGCATTATCAAAACCTTTTATTTGCGATAATTTCTCATGTAGAAATATTTGTTTGTTTAAAGCTTTATCATAGTCTTCATTAGTGACACATTTTCTAGTCTTGTAAACATGCGTACCACTATCATCAAAAATGATCCGATACAATTGCCGCAATTTAGGAAAATTACTGCCGATAGCAAAATTTATTATTGTTTTCTTTTCTCTGTTTTTCGCTTTTGCTATAGCTTTCATGGTAGTTGCGCCACGAAGTTTTTCAAGAACTAGCAAAACATCATCAAAATTAGAACTTTGCACATTTTCAAAAGAAGAATCGATTAATTTTAATAAATCAATAACATTTTTGTCTTCAGCAAGTTCAAGAGGGACCTTTTTATTTGTTGATAAACTATTGTATATTGCACCATTCTCTAACAGCAGTTTTACTATTTCATAATTGTTGAACTTTGAAGCATAATGAAGAGCTGTGTAGTCATTTTTCCCGATTGAATCGGGATGCGCACCATTTTTAATCAAAAGCTTTGCTATTTCTAAGTTTCCTTTCCAGGCAGCATAATGCAATGGTGAAGCATTTGTAGCATCTTTGGCGTTAACGTTAACACTTTTCTCAATTAATGACCTTACACTTGAAACATCGTTGCTTTTGACAGATAAAAAAAAGTTCTTCATACTTTTAAGTAATGCTTTTATATTTTCTGTGACAGCGAGATTCAGTGGAGTGTTATTATATTTATCAGTGCAGTTATACATAGCACCATTATCCAGTAAGGTTTTAAGAACTTCCTCAAAACCAAACATTGAAGCTAGATGAATGGGTCGGGCTCCATGCTCATCAGGCTCATTTACGTCAATTCCCGCTTCGATTAAATCTTTAACGACATCTGATTGGCCTGATCCGGTGGCGAGATGAAGAAGTGTCATATTCGCTTTTTTAGGATCTTTCCTTCTTTTCAATTATCTTTAAGCAAAGAAACGGACTCCTAGACCTCTCCTTTCTTGTAAAATTATGCACCTAAAAATAAATATTAAATGTGTATTTATTTGCCAATGACATAGAGACTTTATTTGTTCACTCAGCACTATATCGAGTTAATAAAAGGGAGCATATATCTATTCGATAAACAAAGGACACTAAATATGATTTATAAACCAAATTTTATGATGAACTTAAATTTTCTAAGTGGTAAATATTTGGTTTAACAAAATATTTTACGAAGAATGAAATACGACTTTAGGTAACCCAAATAACTTTAGAGGCATAATTTTGAAATTTTCAATAATTTTTTAATGTACGATATAAATAAAAAAAATGGAAAAAATGTTTATTTAAAGTTATATTAATTATTCTAAAGTTTTATTAGTTATATTATTATTAGTTATAAGAAGAAACTGAACAATAAAGTCTAAATATTTACCTTCTATTAAAAAAAATCATATAACTTATTTATTAAAAAATCATATAACTTATTAAATTTGATTATTTTAAATTATTCTTGCTTTATAATGCTCATGAAAATTCTACTTAGAGAATGGACTAAGCATTAGACATTCTATTAATATATAGATATTTCACAGCAAATATGGAAATTTATTTGCCAAAGAAGGCTGAAGATGCCAATTAATTATTTCTATTTTAGCTTTGTAATATAAAATAATAGTTATTTAATAGTAAAATAATAAGGAATTTTGTTATTTTCCAATAAAAGAATCCGGAAATATTTTGGACAAAAACATATTTTAATTTTATTGATGACCAAAAAACAACTTATAATTTTTTGCATTGAAAATTGTAGTAGTTAACATTCATTACATGAAAAAAAAAAATTGAGGTCTAATAGTTTTGTTATTTACCATAAAATATTGAAATATTTCGGTCATAAGCCTATTTTTATTTTATTTCTATTTTATTACTGACCCACCAAAAATTTTTCTTGTTTTTTTTTTCAGTATTGAATGAGTAATATTTAAAATACATTTATGTGAGAAAAAAAATTAAGGACAAGAAACTTCCGTTATTGTACCATAAAAAATCTTAAAATATTTTTGCATTGAAAAGTATAATATTTAACATATATCACGTGAAATCATTTAGGTCTAGAAACTTTGTTATTTTGCCATATAATCTTGTATGTCATATAGGCTTTCGTATTTTAAATCCTGAAATATTTTGACCTACCATTTATTTCATTAATGACTAAAAGTAAAAAACGCCTTAGATTTTTTTTTATATTGAAAAACATAATACTTAACAAAAGTATAATGTGAAAAAAAATTGCGGTCAAGGATTTTTGTTTTTGTTGTTTTCATATGGAAAAAGCCTATATTCATAAAATGTGATTACAACCAAACCACGATTAATCAATACGTTTAAAAAGAAACTCAAAAATTATATGGGATTTTCTACAAATATTATTTTGTAACATACGACAAAATTACATAACAAATAATACAGGCGAAGGAGAAGATATTTTTAAGGGGATGATCCCTAACAATATCGGTGTCATTTTTAATACATTTTGCTTAATAGTATAAAATGAAATTTGTGAAAAACCGATTATAATTTTGAGATTTGTTTTAAAAAGTACGAAAACAACTTAGAATATTGCTTGAAACTCTAAATATTTTTAAGATACTAAAATCTGGCTTTTCTTATTAGTTGCCAAACACGATTTTTTACATATTAAAGAAGAAAAAAAATTCGCATTTTTCCATCGCATGTGCAGTAAAAAAAATTACTTGAATTATTCATATCTTGCACAGTTTTGAAACGAATATTTCTCTAATTTCAAAGCAGTAATTTTGTAATTAATTTAAATTGTTCTGAAATTTTTGTTTCAACTTATTGAATATTTTTAAAACTTTAGCCAAAAAAAGGCAAGACAAAAAAATTAGTTCTTGATAAAAATGCCCACACCTCTATAAATATTTAAGCTAAGTTAACGAAATTTTGTGCATTTATTGCATATAATAACAAAGATAATTTTTACAAGTTAAAAATTTATTGCCACATTTTTTGGGGTGTCCAAAAACATTATTTCCCGTTGATAATTTTTTGTCGCTCTCGCAAACCTCTTAAAGCTTAAAACGTTTATGAAAAGTATGTGAAATAGCATTACTCAAACACTTTTAAAGTTATAAAATAGTTGTTTAAGTATTTTATGCAATCCCTGTACATAAGTTTTAAACTAGTAAGATTTCATATTACATTTAAATAATCATTAAGTTATTTTGTTAAGTTATACATAGGCCATTATAAATTTTACTAGACATAAGCTATAAATAGAAAAAGTTTGGGATGATTTAAAAGGATTTTGAAAAATTCCTCGAGTTTAGGAATATTATTGGGAGGGGGGGGGCATCATCTCTATGTCCTTAAAATGTAGGTATTGTTGCGGACTTGTCATTATTTAATAACAATCTAAACACATTAAATTTTTTGAAGTTTTTTTTAAAAAAGTGTAACAATGAAAGAATCAACTGTTAACAAATAAATTGAAGAATTCTTTAGTTTCAAAAATACATTTTGTTTATTTCCGTACCTATCTGACAAATCACAGCGACAAATAATCTTTCTGTTCCGAACTTCTAAAACTTGCTTAAAAAATCCCAAATATGAAAAACTTCTTCAGAATTATCTGGTCCAAATTGTAAGTAATAATTCATTTATTTTGAAAGTCGTTACTTTAAAATTTTTCACTTATTACTTGTTGCTCATGGCAGCATTAAAGTTGTCAATAATGTTTTAATTATTGACAACTTTATTTCGCATACTCTGTTAGTTTTTGAGTGATATTTGAATCACCTGTAATATATATATTTATCTATTGGAACTTAAATATTAAAAGCTACTTCATTCTGAAATGACTGGAGAAACTAAGTGAGAAATCACATTATGCTTAATTTAGCACATAAGTTTTCAATATTTAATAATATGTTATGAAACATGTAGAAGATTAACAGTAGGGATATCGAGAAACTAAATATAAATATACAGTTTAAACGAACGTTTCAATGAATACACATTTGTTCTGAGTGAACCATTCACTTTAAATTCTCCGAACCTCAAACTTAGCTGATTTTAGCGAATAATATCAACAAAATGAAACAGAATTTGTCGGGTCCTAAAAGCTTAAAAAAATTCGATTTTTTTTCTTTGGAAACCCCGATATGTTTAATATTGTATTTCTATAGCTTTCTGCTTCCAGAGCAAAACTTCAGAATTTGTAACATCAAGAATACGGTCAAGAAAACATACATAAAAAGCATTCAAATGTTTAAAAAAATGCAAAACAACCCGAATTACACTGAACTGAAGATTTATGTGCAAGAATTTAATGAAATATTAAAATTTATGTGCAATATAGACAAAGTATATATAAGATATATTTCATAAAAAAATTAAAACTTTTCAGATTCCCAAAGAAAAAACCTCACCTCAAAACTCCTCTTGTTCTGTTTGAAAATGATAAATATTCCAAAGAACCTTCTGAAACAATATCATACTACAATAGTATCAACAACGAACCGCAGCTTACACCATGCTAAGATCTCGAACTGTTCACGCCTCCTATTCCAGAAGAAAATTTTATGCCCCTAGATTGGAACGAAATTAGAGAGCGATTCTTCACTTTAAGTCCCGCCATGAAAGAGAAGATATTAAAACAGGAAAAACAAGATCAAAGCATAGAAAATTCTAACACTCATTTCGAAACATCCGACGAAATCTCCAGCAGTTCCTTAATTTTACCATCCTGTCAGTCAAAAGAGGAAAGTGCTGATGTAAAAATTGCAGCATCAAACAAAATCTCCAACTGTTCCACCTTTTTAACATCCTACCAAAAATACGGAGAGGAAAATGCAGACTATAAAAATGTAACATCGAACGAAATCCTCAGCAGTTCTTCCAATTTACCACCCTACCAAGAAGCAAAGGAGGAAAATGCTGACAAGGATACTAAAACATCAAGAGATATTTTCAGCAGTTCTTCTCCCGATTATCTAATTTACCAAGAATCAGCGGTGGAAACAATCCCCGACAGTTGGCAATGCAATAGAGATGCAATATTCAGAGATTTTGGATCAACACTAAACCTTGATTTTTATTTCGAAGTAATAGTAAAAGCAAGACAAGCTGATGCAGAAATAGAAAGAAAGAAAAAAGAAAACCGATCAAATCCACCCATTCTGTCAGTCCTGGTTGAAGAAGAAAACATATTTCAAGATATAAAAGAAATCAAAAAAGCGAAAAAGAAATCGTTGAAACTAAAGTTGAAATCACTTACAAAATATTTTCGATTCAAGACCAAGCAAAATTAATAATTGTCAGTGTAATTATTTTTTATCATTATTAATTTTATGTCTTTATTTAAATTCCATACGTGCACAAGAACAAGGTGTGAACCAATCACAGAGCTGAAACATGTTTGGCTATAGAAGTGTTATACGAACAGCGTAAAAGAAGAAAGCTAAGAAGAGCGAAGAGAGTTTGAAAAAGAAATGAAGAGAGCTATTTAAAGAGAGCGAGAGTTTGAAAAAGAAATGATGAAAAAGAAGAAAGCTATTTAAAGAGAGCGATGAGAATTTGAAAGAGAAATGATGAAAAAGAAGAAATCTATTTAAAGAGAGCGAAGAGAGTTTGAAAAAAAATTATGAAAAAGAAGAGAAAGAACGTAGAGATTTGAAGGTAATTGAATTTTAAAACGAAGGAAAATCTGAAGAGACTGAGCATCGAAAGAAAAGGAAAGAACTTAGAACACGAAAGATTTGAAGAGAAATGAAGTAAAAGTAGAAGAGGAATAGTTGAAAATGAAGAGCAATAACGAACGTAAATTAACACGCAGATTTTTTTTTTATGGAAACCTAACTTTAAATTCTATGACATCTTAAAAAACTCAAAATTTGCTTCATAGGTAATTATTACCTAGCTTTTTTGATGTACCAGGTAGTATTGTACCTGATTTTTTTACTGTATTCGCATAGCAGAATTTCATAAGAGCAGACAGATTTAGGTATATGTTTACCTATGCTTTAAGGTATATAATTACCTTATTAAGACAATTTTTTTTAAAATAGAGAAAAAAATTTCGAAAATATCTGATGAAAGTTTAGCTTAACTTGAAGAACAACTTTCCTGCCTTGAGAAAGAAACATCGGAAATAGATAGTCAAGACTGGAGCAGTTTGAAGAAACAACAGAAAAGCGATAATTATGAGTGGTGCATATATGGATGAAATATCATGAATAGAAAAATAAGTCTCTCTCAGGTTGAATAAACATCAAGAATAGATAAATATATCCCGTTCAGATTGAGTAAGCATCAGGTAATAGAGAACAATCGAACACGTTCAGAATGAAGAAACATCAGGGAATAGAGTAAAAATAAGATTCAGAATGAAGAAACATCTGGAATGGAAAATAAGTCTCTCTCAGGTTGATTAAACATCAGGAATAAGACACGTTTAGATTGAAGAAACATCAGGAATATATGAATAAGTCTCGTTCAGAATAAAGAAACATCAGGAATGGATAAATAAGTCTCTCTCAGGTTTATTAAACATCAGGAATAAGACACGTTTAGATTGAAGAAACATCAAGAAAAGGTAATTAAGACTGGTACAGATTGACGACGTTGAAAAAGAATTGAATGCTTTGAGGCTTGGTCGCAATTGCGAAGAAAAATGTCAACGAGGTGCAGTTATGAGAGAAAGCATGTTTTGTGCATAACCTATCAAAAAAATAATGTAATGAAAAAAACTACAAAAAAAGTACAAATAAATAAATAGTCCTTGGTGTAGAAAACTGTCCAGTGTCTCGTAAGAAAAAAAACAAATAAGAGATAAAAGAAGAAGAAAAAAACAGATTGAACATGAATGGGGCAGATTGAAGACGTCCTGTAAAACATCAAATGCTTCGAGTTTCGGCCGCAAAGAAAATTGTCAGCGTGAGATAAATCGTAAAAGTAAACATATATGTATGCTCTGCTAAAATCTATAAAAAAAATCATATAATAAAAACGCTTCAAAAAAAGTA
This sequence comes from Parasteatoda tepidariorum, assembly GCF_043381705.1. Taxonomy (NCBI): domain Eukaryota; kingdom Metazoa; phylum Arthropoda; class Arachnida; order Araneae; family Theridiidae; genus Parasteatoda; species Parasteatoda tepidariorum. The sequence continues at coordinate 63,180,435 of NC_092212.1, read as the reverse complement.
AATAGGAAAAATGTCCTTTGTTTAGAAAACTGTCTCATGTCTCGGAAGAAAAAAAACAAATAAGAATAAAAATTAAAAAAAAAGAAGACTTAAAAAAAAACAAGGAATTCTAGAAAAGAATAAGAAAAGCTTAGATCAGATTTAGATTACTTCATATGTTACATCAGATTAATTCATATATTTATTTTAGATGATATTATACTGTTCAATTTTGTTACTTAATTTTTTGGCATAAATAAACAACCTCAAAATTCTTTGTGACTAATTTTATTCAATCATTGTTTTAGTTGTTGTCTCAAGCTGCATTATGTTAATTTATTTCAGGAACACTAGAAATTATTAACATTAATTTTCATCGCCTCACAGTTATCGGAATGGAAAGAAAGCTGGTCAGAAATTTCAGCCTTTTCATTAAAAAGTATATTTTATAATTTTTAGGGATTTGGTGGGTTACTAATTGCGAATAAGAAGTAAGAATTGCAAAGTTCATGTGGTTAATCCAACATATAGTTGGATTATTTTACATATTTTTTTTCTTCAATTTAATTTTTTATGTCATTCCTTGTTTTCCCTAAGTAATTTCCACCAAAAGTGGCAATTATGTATGTTTTATGTCACCATTTTACATTATAAATCTAGTTGCTTGTAAGTACACATTAGGGTGGTTTTTATAAATACTTGACACCGCCTTATCCATTGGACGTCTCTTACTACACGTCTGGTGTATCTGGTTAACTAACCTATGAGATTATTTTCGATCTCAGTATGCCCGCCCCTCCCCCTATTTCCTTTATTTTTTACCTCGATTAATTTTTTGTTCCGTTATTTCAATTCGACATCGACGAATCGGTAAGTACTGCTACCTACAGCAGACGTCGAGATTTTGCAATCATCGTGAATGGGTTATTACCTGGGGATAATTGTTTTTCATCGAATCTTTCACGGAACTCGCTATTGAAGAGCCATTCGATTTAAAACTAACACCATTTTCAAAGTGTTAACTCAATACAATAACATTTAAAACTGCACCCGATTGTCAGCGTGTGAATAAAACATGATTTTCCGGAAAATATTCTCACTTTTTTGCTATAAAATCCGAACTGTTGGCTGTCGACTGTATACTGTGGTTTTTATAGATAGCTGTTTTTTATATATGTTTTTAACTTTTTTGTAACAAAACCCACTTCTAGAACAAATAGACTGAAAGATTTTGATAACCCTCCCAGTAAAATAAATTTTTGAAAAATTGTTGAAAGAAATGTAAATATTTTGTAAACTAACGTTTAGTGGCTCAAGTATAATAGTTATTTCAGATTTTGTTGTTATATCGGTAAAAAATATTAGAGAATGACAGGAAAAAGTGAATAAATTCAGATTAAATTGATTTTTTCCTATGCATTACATTGTTTTCTTAAATGTATTTTTTAAAAATCCTAGACATGCATTTAATCTGATGATAACAAATGTCATTGACTTAAATGAAAATAAATAATAGCGATTTTTTATAATCCCGTTTTTTCATATGAACCTATTCGTTGCTTTTATATGAAGACAAATACCAATAATTTCTTTCGATGTAACACTTTTGAAAATTTTTTTTATTATCTTCTTGTCTTTCTGAACTGGCGAATACCTTATTTCTGTCTAATAACATAAAATAGATTAAAACTTTAATTAATCGTGAAATGATCACCCGAAAGCATAATTACAGAATATAATTAATCGTGAAATGATCACCCGAAAGCATAATTATAGAATATAATTAATCGTGAAATGATCACCCGAAAGCATAATTACAGAATATAATTAATCGTGAAATGATCAACCGAAAGCATAATTATAGAATATAAATTTTTTTATATTGATTGTTTGAAGTTATTCATATCGGCTTTAAAAATAAATTGCAAAGTATAAAATGATACAATATCTATTTTAGACTTGAACTCACATTACTTTCATACAGTTTAAACGAATGAAATAAGTTCAGATATTAAAAATCTGTGATTAAATACAGTAGGATATACTCAATTATAAACTTGCAAAAATCGCTCTTAATTCGAATTGCTATTTCTTATTGCCATAAATGCTCATAATTAAATCAATTTATAGTTTTATTCTCCTATGTTAAATACAACGACAACAATGTTCACACTATGCAGTCTTTGTATGAAAAACTTGAAACTTTTTCATGATAGATAAATGCTTTGCTTATACTATAAAAATATATCTTTTCAAATGAAATTTAAAAAAGATATCAAACATAGTTTTTTTTTTAAATAAAGCATCAAGAGTTTATAGTACTTAAGTTTCAAGAGTAATTTAAAGACAGAAATATATTAGTCAGATTCTGTGTATCAACGACGAAAATACCTTGAAATATTGTTCATCTAAAGCAGTGTTTCCCAAAGTGTGGTACGCGTACCCCCAAAGGTACGTGAACAGTTTAGCGGGGGTAGGCGTTCTTATACGAAATATCTTGCAACAAACGAAAATTTCAAAATATTTTATTTAAAAACAAAGTTAGCCATGAAAATCTACGATTAAGTATTTTTCTATTGGCTTTTTTTGCAGGGTTAACAGTTAATAATAAGTGGTGTCAACAGCCAGTTGTGACTTTTAACTTGTGTGCATTTTTTATAGTAAAAAATACATTAATTTTTTATGAGTGGTACACAGCGTTACGAAAAATTTGGAAAGGGTGCACAAAAGTCATAAGTTTGAGAAACACTGATCTAAGGTACAAGTTTTGCATAGGATATTCTAAAACAAGCACCCAGTAAAATTGGAAACAAGGTATAAGAAAAAGCTAAAAATCCAAAGCATTTTGAGTTTTTTTTGTGCAGTAAACACCTGTCTACAAAAAAACTCAAAATATATCTCACTGGAAGAGACAACAAAAAATTCATGTAATTGTGCTTGACTTTTTTGAAACTTGTCACACTAATCATAATGTCTATCAGAGATCAAAATAAAATATCTTTATAGTGCCATATTTCATGCTATGTAGATGGTAAAAGTTCTCTACTTTCAAAAAATTTTTATTTCCAGGAATTAGTTTCCTTAAATAGGCCTTTACAGGGTGCGTAGCCAAATTATTCAACAAAAAATAAGCACCTTTTAAGCATTTTTCAAGCACTCAAAAAATATTTTTAAGCACTAACAGAGTTGCCACAGAAAAAAAATGAACAAAATAGTTGCTTTTAGTAGCCTAAAGCATGAAAATAGTTGCCTAAATAAGAACAAAATTTCTTCAATAATGTTAGTAAATTTTTATAGTGCCATAATAAAAATAAGAACAAAATGCCTAAATAAGAACAAAATTTCTTCAATAATGTTAGTAAATTTTTATTAAATGACTTAGTTGTCATAACTATTTAGTTAGGTTGGATCCAAATATGATAATTCTTCTATAAGCATTAGTGTTCTAGCAATAAATTTTTATGCAAAAAAATTAGCATATTTAAAAAAAATTAAATATTTTAATTACTAGAATTCCATCAAAAAATACTTTATTAAAATTTAATCAACCCCCTTTTACCCTTTTATCAATATTTGATTTAGCAAATATATATACATTTGCGAAAAGTGATTATTCGAAAATCAAACATCCTACAATCGTATTAAAAATTGGGTTTTTAAAATCCAGCAGAATTTGGCAGCAATAACGATTGAAAAGGCGATCGAGATACAAAAGAGACTTACAATGGAATCTGGGCAAATTGAGAGCATTAAAAAGTGATAACTCAAATTTGCAATTCAAACATTTCAATTTTTTTAAGAAAAAAAATCATTATTTCCAGGGTTCTCAACCCAATTTATGCTAAATAAAACAACATTAGAAGCACAAAAAAGTCTCCCAATAGTCTCTTTTTTTCTGAAAATAGTTGCTTTATTAACCTTTTGCAAGCAAAGAAAGTTGCCATAGTTGTCTCAGGTTGAAAATAGTTGGATATAGTTGCATTTTAGTCACCTGTGGCAACCCTGCACTTTAAAAAAATAAATTAAGCAGGGTCGGAAGGTTTCTGACGATTGACGGTTTTATCTTGTTTTAACCGTCATGGCCAAAAAGAAAGAAACGTTTGGCATTGTTTTTGACTGTTTTCAAAAACCATGAAATTTTGAATCATGTAAAACAAATAGCGTTTTCATGCGCTACACTGATACGACTGACAATGCGCCGAAATTGATTGGGGTAGAATAAATCGTGAAAACGTTAAATTAGAACAATGTAAACTGCGTCTTTTGCATAATTCGTAGCGAAAATCAATATGGAAAAATCTCATTTCGAACAAGGGAAAATTTAGCTCTTTTTAAAAACACCCAATGAAAAAAAGCACACGGCTTTTAGAACACGAAAATAAGCACCTTTAAGCCCTTTTCAAAAACGTTACGCACTCTGCTTTATGCATCAGCTATTTTTAATAACTATCGATATAAGCAGGGGTCTGTCCAGACATTTTGTGAAGGGTCAGTTTTTTATAAAATTGTGAAAAAATTGCTTGTAATTTGTGAATATATAATAAGCGTTAAGTCACATTCTTTCAACCAGGGTCCGCTTTTGTGAATTTGTGCAAACAGGGTCCGCTATTGCGAAAAAAAAAACTTTTTCAAAGAGTTTTTAAATTGTAAAAACATACAAGATTATGCTCAACACTGTAAAATTATAATTAAAAAAACTAAATTTTAAAAAATAAACAGCAATTGCAGCTACTAAATTAGCGATGCAACAGATAAATATTGGGTACTTAGGATACACTGCTGAACGCAAAATATTCATTTCGGACGAATAAAGGAAGAAGCGTCTGCCGAAGACAAAATTAAGTTCGTTTACATCTGTCTTTCTCCCCCCCCCCTTCCTGGGTTTATTCGATTAACAAAACAATAATGATGATAAACAAATTTGTGAAGGATTCTTCACAAAATAATTTCTCTTTTAATTGGACCCTTCACAAATTTGTTTTTGTTCATCTTCATTATTGTTTTGTTAATTTTTACCCCGGAACAATTTAGACGAAAATTTATTTACCACAAAAAAGAACAGAATGTTTCTTGGCGAGATTTCGCTTATGAACTACAACATTATTTCGAAGAATGGATAATCGGCATCAAAATTACAGATTTTAAAAGTCAAGAACTAATGATAGTGGATCAATTGAAGCGAAAATTGCCGTCGGAAATTCGTGATCATTTTTGATAGATGATTTACATAAGATCATTGAACTGAAACCTTTCATAGAGCAATTCGAAACATATGACACCGCAAGAATCCGAGTAAACAATACTGATAATAAATTTAAAAACTACCTCCCACCAAAACAAAACAAAGATCTCTCGGCCACCACCTTTCAATATTAATGCATTAAAGACAGACATTTTGTGAAAGGTTTGTTTTTGTAAAATTGTGAAAAAATTACTCGTAATTTGTGAATATAAAATAAACGTTAAGTCACACTCTTTCAACCAGGGTCCGCTTTTGTGAATTTGTGCAAATAGGGTCCGTTATTGCAAAAAAACTTTTTCATGGAATTTTTAAATTGTAAAGACATACAAGATTAGGCTCAACACTGTAAAATTATAATTAAAAAATTAAATTTTAAAAAATAAACACCAATTGCAGCTACTAAATTAGCGATGCAACATAGAAATATTTGGTATTTAGAATATACTACTGAACGCAGAATATTCATTTCAGACGAATAAAGGAAGAAGTGTCTGCCGAAGACAAAATTTAGCTCGTTTACATGTCTTTCTCTCTCCCCCCCCCCTCCTTCCTGGGAAGAGTTTATTCGATTAACTAAACAATAATGAAGATAAGCAAATTTGTGAAGGGTCCGATTAAAAGAAAAATTATTTTGTGAAGGGTCCGTTTCTAAGTTAAAATATTTTGTGAAGGGTTCGTTTTTAGAAAAAGACATTTTGTGAAGGGTCCGTTAACGGACCCAAATTTCTTCTAAACAGACCCCTGAATACAAAATGTTATTCTTGTAATAAGTACGGCCATATAAGTATAAATTGCGATAAAAATGTGGGTAAATGTAGACATTGTAATAATAAAACTGGCCATAAAAGCAATGAATGCACAGAAAAGAAAGTACTTCATCACAGTGTTCAAAATACAAGAATTTTGAAACGAATATTTATTTTTAATTATGAAATTTCAGCAGTTTGTGACACTGGTTCAGAAATTAGTATGTGTAGCCCAGCACTCTTTTTTTTCTTCAAAATTTAAGGTATATTCCTCTTAACCCCCCCCCCCATTGGATTTTAATGCGGATGTAAGCATTGATAATTTTGTTTTAAATGCTAATATTCATGTAGTAGTGCAATTTGATTTGATTTTGGGAATGGATATTTTAAGTTGCTTAGACATTCATTTTTCTAACGGTCAACTCACTGTTCGAAATTCGAGCATACAGAAGGTAGTAAATATAAATCGCATAATTCCTTGCGAAAGTAAAAACATTCAGTTTATTCCCCACCAAAGCGGATATCAAAACGCAAACATTTCTTTCACGGCTCCGTTCAAGGTTAGCAATAATACGCAGTCATCCATTCATATGCTAATTTATGATCAAAGGAAGGCTCACTTTTCTGATTCTGTTTTAACTTCGGAAAATTCGAATATTAATGAGGCTTCGCCCAATTGTGAAACTTTTTCTTTCATAACTCAGATATTTAATGCTATTGACCTCAATGAAGTAGATTTATCTCACGTACGTAATAAATAGATTAGAGAGAATTTATTTATTTTGATTAAAAATTATAAACCGTCTCAGATTAAACCCTCGGAGTTAAAATGAATATTATTTTAAAGCAGAGGTCGCCTATGTGGTCTATTTAGACCCCAGGGGTCGATCTGAGCCAGAGGGGTCGATCCGAATCGGACGGGTCGAAGAAAAAACAGTTCATAATATGCAAATCGCACATACCTTATTGAGTATGTAAAATTTGTGAATTTTTTTATGATTGACTTAATATCAGTTTCTTTAAAGAACATTAATTGATAAACATATATTTCGGGTGAAACAAGTATTTACGTACCAGTCACGTACTCTGCACTTCTGGTTTATAAGTCATATGCATATGTGAGCTTGTCCAAATTTCAATTGCGATGAGCACTGACGTTACAAAAGCAAATATCATATACAGTTTCAGCTATCTTTGCAAACTGTGAACAGTGTTGAATATTTGCAGTGTCACTATTAAAACTTTTATAGTTTTGGATAATTAGCTATTGTTTCGATAAAGCCATTCGTTCAATTTAGTATCAATTTTAATTATCAATACATGTAAAAAAGAAGGTAGGCATTAATAATATGGATTTGTACAGCCCGCAACAAAACTAGCACACTTTGTATTTTTTTACGAAAATTACAAAATTTTTGAAAATATTATTATTTTAATCTGATGTGTGTCTTTAACTGGTCTTAATAACAATTTTGCATGAAATAAGTTTAATTTAATTTCCAGTTAGTAGTAAACAGCAATACAACAACAAAGCTGCAATAAAAAGGTGCAACAATTATCGAAGCTCGAACATAGGCTTCCAAGTAAAATTAAATTTATTTAGATCTTCATCGCTACGTAAGAATTATCAGTATTTTTCAAATCTGCGACAATTAGAAATAAAAGAAGAAGCCTTGGAAATATATACAGGTCATCTTCAAAAATTGAGCGACGGTTTTTAACTGCGCTTTGTTGATTTGGAAAACATTGACATCCCTGATTGGATTATTGTGCCATTTTCTGTTCAAATTGGAAACGTGGACATCGACCTGCAAGATGAGCTTGCTGAATTATTATCGGATCTTGAAGCTTTTTAAGACGCTTTTTAAAAATTTAACAAAAAGCAAATTTTGGACAAATATAAATATAATGCAAAAATATGTTAAACTTTACAAAATGACTCAGCCATTTATGCTAGCATTTCCAAGTTCCTTATGGTTGAAGCCGGTTTCAGTGACATAAATTCAATCTTAACTAAGTAACTTAACTTAGTAAGCAACAGAAATAAATTAAATGTGGAGTTTCAAGGGGATTTAAGATTAAAATTGACCAATTTTGAACCCAATATAGCGAACCTTGCAAAAAAAACACCAGGAACAACCATCTCATTAATTAAGAAGCAGTAAATCTGTAGTTAATTTACTTGCTACTTCTACTTAATTACTTATTAATTAATAAATACTAAGGTATTTAAATTTCAACATTATATTTTTCATAAAACTATCGTTAAACAATGTACTATTACTTTAATAAAAGTTTAAAATCATAAAATAAATGTACAAACACGATTTCGAAAAATTATATAGAGGTCGATGATCCAAAACGTTTGGCGACCCCTGTTTTAAAGGATGAAATTCCCATTTCCCAACATGCTCGTTGTTTGTTATTCAAAGAGGGGGAAACAGTTGAAACACAAATAGACACCTGGTTAAAAGATTGTGTTATTCATGAAAGTTGTTCAGAATTTTGTGCGCCTATAGTTCTTTGCAAAAAGAAAGATAACTCTCCGCAAGTTTGCATCGATTATAGAAAAATAAATTTAAAAAAGAAAATAGCCTTTATTAGGCATAATGGACAATTAAATAAACTATTAACAAACCTTCACAAAGTATCTTTTCATAAAAACGTACCCTTCACAAAATATTTTAACTAACTTAAAAACGGACCCTTTTCAAAATGATTTTTCTTTTAATTGGACCCTTCATTAATTTGTTTATCATCATTATTGTTTTGTTAATTGAATAAACCTTTTTCAGGACAGAAAACAAGAAAGATGGATGTAAACGAATTAAGTTTTGTCTTCGGCAGACGATTCTTCCATTATTCGTCCGAAATGAATATTCTGCGTTCAGCAGTATAGGCTAAATATCAAATATTTGTATGTTGTATCTCTTAATTTAGAAGCAGCAATTTCTGTTTACTTTTGAAAATGTATTTTTTTTTAATTATAATTTTACAGTGCTGAGCATTATTTTTTTTATGTATTTACGATTTAAAAACTTCTTGAAAAGGTTTTTTTGCAATAACCGGACCCTATTTGCACTAATCCATAAAAGCAGGACCCTGGTTGAAAGAATGTGAGTAATTTTTTTCACAATTTCACAAAAACCGAACTGTCTGCACAGATCCCTGATATATATATTCATTTGAAATGTTTAAATTACAAAAAATTAATAACGAAAACTTTTTTATCTCTACATGCTACTTACCGTAATATAGTTCATTAATCAAGTAATGTTTAACATCAGAGGAAATTTTGTTCCCCTAACCTTCCCAAAACTACACCACTGATGTACTGATTCCCAATTTTTTATAGCTAAGGAACCCAAAAGGATCAGTGGAAATAACGTGTATAAAAGCAACTAAAAGCCTAAAAAGCTACTTGAATTTCATAATATTTAATAAGAGAAAGGCATTTTTTTTATAGCTTTATTGTTATTAATCTTAACGTAGATTTAATAGCCCACTGTTAAATTCACAGTTCTTGATCTTAACATAGTCTAGTTTTGAATTTATTTTCGTGTTTATAGACTAAAATATAATATAAACCTCATTATGGTTTTCGATGAAATGTAAATTAAAAAGAACTGCTATAGATGTTGAAACTGGCTATAATTGAAACATATTTATCAGAGAATTTAATTGTTTTCAATTTGATTTGAAATGAGCGATGGGTTATTTCTTTTTACAAATTCATAAGGTGTTAATTTGATGCTGTATTTCACAATGTTGATGTTGACGTATGCCTGTTTAGGCAGAGGGGGTGCGATTGGTCTTGTTTTCCAGTGGCGCCATCTATGACCAAGAATTCGACTTCTGCCATACCATGCCTTACACCCGTTTAGAGGGCGGATCTATCATACATCCAATCATTTATCCACGGATCGTAATTTCGACCTGAATCAGAGAACAATCGATCTCTATAATCCAGTGCCCCCCAGAGATATTGATTAGTTAATTTCACAATGTATTCTATATATTTTTAATAGAAAAAAAAGAACGTTCTTTTTTTATTTTATTTTAACTTTAAATAATTGCATAAAGTTAATTAAAATATTAAATAAATTATTATATTAAAATTGCAAAGATTATTGATTGGATCTACATAGGTATAATAACAAAAACGCTAAAAAAAGGTTCCTTACTAATCCTCATCAATCCTTACTCTTGGAACCCATTTAACACATCATTGGAACCCTAGAATTATGCAGTACATATTTTGAGAACTACTGCTGTGATCTAGCAAAATACAAGGCACTTGGTGGTGGGCTGAATGTGGTGGTATAACACCCCACATGACGTTAAGAATGAATTCTCTGAAGTGACACATTCTATAATCTTAAACGAAGATTATTTCAATATATATTTCAGGGGTGGCCAAGCTCCTTGATAGTCGAGCCATTTTTCAAAGTTTAAAATTTTCTGCGAGCCGCAATTAAGTATGTATTTAAAAGGTATGCAAAAAAAGGTCTTAACATTTTTTTTTACATAAATTATAATTATTGAGAACATATAAGCAAAAGTACAAAATATGTGTATTGAATTTAAAAATTAAACATATTTAATTTACTTGATAATTCTTTAAAATTTGGTGAATAATTGGTGACAGCACTTCTCTTTCAGATGCTAGTTAGTTAATACTGATCGGTTTTTGGATTTCACGAATTTTAAAGTGGTATAAAATAATTCAAATAAGTACGTTGTTCCGAATATTGAAATAATTCTACAATTAGCCTTTTTTTAATTCAGGATACTTCGATTCGGGTTCAAATTTCCAAAATTCAGTAATCGACGTCAACTTATATTTTAATTGTAAAGCTTGATCTTCTTGCATCTCTATTAATTCTAATTCTCCAGATGCTTTTTGTGTCATAATTATATTGGAAATGGAAAACTCACCTTGAATTGAACAACGTTGCACTTAGTCTTTCATATTTGTTCTCCCTAATTTAAAAGACATTTTGAAATACATGCGGAGCGATAATAACTTTCTAAAATATAATATCAAAAAAAAAAAAAAAAATNAAAAAAAAAAAAAAAAAAAAAAAAAAAAAAAAAAAAAAATGAGGGAACTCGGATACATTTATCGAGAGCCACAACTAATGCATCAAAGAGCCGCAGGTTGGCCACCTCTGATATATTTCTTATTTAACACAAAGATAGGCTTGAAGCAATGTAGAACATAAACAAACTAGTTATGCATCGAAATCGTACATAAAACAAAAATATATCTCAGTTACAATAAACAAATAATAAATCTAAGTTAAGTAAAAGACGTAGACAAAGAAAAATTACATTTCAAAAAATTCAATAATAGATACAGTCTTTAATTAACTTCAATTAAGAAACTAACTTCAAGTGGCATAATTTAGCTCAACTTAAACACGCCATTTTACTTATAAACAATCAGCTGGAACTGATGTCGTAGGTCACCTGACTATTTTGAAGTGCAAGTGTCCAATAAAAAAATTCTTCAAATATTCTAACCAAAATAATCAATCTGTATAAATAATTATTTAAGTGCATAAATTGAATCCTTTTTTTATTTTGTCATTTAACAATATGAATTAATTAGTTTGAAAAGAAACTTCTAAATATATAATGCACATACAATTCCATACAATACGTGTATGAACATAGATATTACAATCAGGGTTGGGTTTTTGCAGTCAAAAACTGGTTTTTGACATGACAGTGGTAAAAACCGTGTTTTTACCGGTAGAAACTGTCAAAAACCTAGTGTTTTCTTAAATTTATGGCATATAGCGGACAATATATTATTTTCACGTAATTGCCTTTATAAATGAATGTCGTAAATGATTGCTATTGATTTTGCTACTATATATATGTATTCTTATAGAAGGATATACATTCATACAGTAATATTGTAATATACTTATTGAAAATAGTGATACTTACTTTTATCATTATAGCTTGATTTGCAAATGATTCAAAATTTTGCGCTTCTTAATTGTTAGAAATAAACAAACAAAAAAGCTTGGAACTATTAATAAATTCAAGAATTAAAAAGAAGAATTTAAAATTTGGCATTTCTTAAATATTAGAAATAAGCTAGAATAAACTTTCAAAACTTGTAGGTACTAACAAACTCTAAGTCAAGAATTACTGCTATTTTGTCAAGTTAAAAGTCAGTTGAAAAAGCATGTTAAGCAAAACTTAATTACAAACAAAATTACATGTTCATTAGTCGGGGTCACTGTGCCGAAGCATACGATAGCAAGTGACTAATTTTGCGCATTTTTCATTGCCCAGTCGATTTCTGAGTTTAGTATGGATGAGTCCAAAATTCGAGAAGATTTCTGTCAATGGAAGCCTGCCATTGAGGATAATGATAACGAAAGGTTATTGCAATGTTGCAAGGAAACTCTAAAAGGATTTCCCAGGTTTTTTCATGTCTCATTTCTGTGTAAAATATTGAAAACAAAAATGATAAGAAAAGTTTATTCTATTAGGCTTTCTTTTTATGTGTTTCTCAAAGCAAAGATTTTATGAATGAAAGTAATCAAACTTGACATTCTTCAGTAATGTAATATGTCAAACAAAGTGATGCTTGGAAATGTTGAAAATTTTGTTTAGTATCCTAATATTTTACTTCAAATAGTATGTTTTGATATAAACATGTTGGGAAAATGCAAGAATCTGTTCTTGAATATCTTTTAACAACTTTTTTTCTAGCTTTATTGCCCAAAAATTTATTAATTTTAAATTATAAGCAGTTGAATTCAAATAAAAATACAGTTTTACCAAAACTATGGGTTTTTGACAGAGGGGTTTTTGACATGACGGTAAAAACCATGGTAATAACCGGTAAAAACCGTCATGTGTCAAAAACTTCCCAACCCTGATTACAATTAATGTCATAAGACCGACAAATAAAATAGTTTTTCCCCCAAATTCTTAGAACAGAGTAAAAACGAAACAGGAAATTACTTTTTTTTTATCATTTCAAAAACATGGGTTAACATTAAATGAAATTGATTTGTAGATTTTAAATTTATAAAATTTATTTACCGTAATACGTGTTCATTTTATAATACAAATAGCAGTAATATTATAAATTATTATTACTAATACTTATTATTATAACTTCAATTAATTACTTACATCAATAAATTTTAAAATTCATCTCCGCCTTAGTTACTTACCTATTTTTATTAAAATAAATGTTTTCTTTACCAAAATGCTCCAGGACAGTGATAAAAATTTAATCCTTTTGGCGAAAGCGATATTTAACGAAAATGAAACCTTTAAATCATGTGCCAGTTTCGAGACTCCAGCGATAATAGTTTTCTTTTCCACATTCGACACTAATTCTAGAAAATTTCTAAGAGGCCACCTGCACAACATTAAGCCAATAAAACGATATTTAAAAGATTATTTATGAGTACTCAAATAGAAAATTATTAGGATTTATGTTTTCATCTTAAGTTTTTAATTCTTTCTTAGTGATTAAATTACGTTTTTAACTGGCAAAAAATATCGTTTGTATGAGATGAATATATCAAGATTTAACACAGATCACTTATCAAAAATTTGTTTATTTTTCCTTTCTTTCCTTTTTACGCTGATGATTCATCTTCAAAAAATATTATAATCAAACATTTCTAAAAAATAAGCTCTTATAGGATTAAGCCCTAGAACTAAAATACATTTTCGGAGATTACTTACTTCTGAATAGTTATATTTAATTCGTTATGCTACTTGATAAATGTCTCAACGTTCATCACCCCACAAATTTATCCACAATTAATATCGATTCCGTTTAGAAAGTATAGAGTCAAACAGGGGTATAATAAAATACTATCTCTTTGGAAAATCTTTCATTTAACTTACGTTTTGGAAGGTTTTACATGTTAAAACTATTGATACAACTTGAAAGTTCATGCTTTGAACCATTTTAAAAAATTTGTCATTTTTACCTATGCAATATTTGGATCGTCCAAAATGAGAAAAATAAGTTAATACCGTCTTTTATTTTTTATAATTACTCTGTAGGATTGCAATACTTATATTATAATGCCTTTTTAGTTATAGTGGCATTGGAAAAGGAAAAAAAAACTTCTAACTTTGTAAATTTTACTTGGGTTAAAAGAACCAACATTTTCTCCAAGTTTCAAGCATGATGGTGAGTATATATATATTTAGGAGGTTTGTAGAGCATAAGAGGAAATAAAGACAATAGTTTAATAAACAAACTTAACATTTAACACAAATAAGGAAATAAGTTTAACAACAATACCATTACCAGAGAGAGCTGCCTACACGCAGTGCTGGATCGAGTATGATTGTGAAAGTGAAATTGGATTGTTCTATGGAAAAGAGTTAGAGTTAATTATAAATTCGGGACTTTTCCCGTCTGAACTCGATGTCACCGTGGGTATCGGGGGTTTCCCTTCTGGCCTGGCAGGCGGGGCTGGCGCCTTCCAATGAGGAAGTAGATGATGAAATGATGACGGTGATGCAAAAAAAGATAATAGTACAGTACACTCTCGATTATCCGTGCGCGGATTATCCGGTTTGCGGATTATCCGTGCTCATTCCGGAGTCACACAAAAAATATAAAGAGAAACATTTTAAAGATTAAAAAAAATTGATTCATGAAGTTATAACACTACCAAATTTTTGGAAAGCAATATTCGTTATTGGATTTCAGTATATGGAACAAATCGTCTACGTTATCACAATCGTGGAGAAAGATGATACCGCTTGATGAACAATCCTCTTCAGATTTTCAAGAAAAATATGATAACAATATTCTCGAACAAGCAAAAGAAATCTAAGGTTTCGAAATTCTTTATGAAGAAAATTTAGAAGATTGGTTTCAAAGTGATGCATGTGAGCCTGGCTTTCAGTATTTGACTGATGAAGACATCGTTATGTTGTTAAATCAAATAGTGATGATAGTAACTGATGCCGACGATGTAGTAAATGAATGAAATACAATTTCTCATTCTGCTGCTCTGTGGAAACTTTATTAGATTATATGGAAGGAGTTGATTACGGTGACATTACTGCGCTTCGTAAAATATGTGTATCGATATATGGCGAAGACGCATTACATATTTTTTAATAAGGAAAATTCCTAGTTTGTTGTTATGCATGCAAATGTCAGTAATTTTTATATTTTTTGTACTGATATTGAATTTTTCTTTAATAAAAGGAGTTTTCGGATTATCCGTGTTTTTCGATGGTCCGTGCGACCTGTCCCGGTGATTAACCCGGATAATCGGGAGTGCACTGTATTTATTAAATAATAAATTTTTATATTATTAATATATTTGAGGATCATGCAAAAATGAACGAAACGCGATTTATGTAAAAGTAACAAAATTCAAACACATGTATTTATTAGCATAACTTTTTCAAAGCATTGATATGCTCTTAAATTATTAAAAATGAACACTTTATTTTATAATCACTTTCAAATTATTAAATTTCACTCTATTGTACAGGGTTTGTATGGTCTTTAGAAAATTTAAAAATGGCTGCTAATATTCTAATGTAGAAGTTACGATTTTTTTTTGTTGCTGTCTCTTTAAAATTAAAATTTAGGTATCGCCCATTATATGACGAGTCTAGTGGAGAATACAAAACTTACGGAATTACATTTTATTTTCTTAACAATAAAACGAACCTAGATTTTGTTATATTTAACCAATAAACGTGAAAATGTCTGTAAATATGAGTTATAATCCAGACGTTTTTACTCGGTTTACTTAGTTTACTGCTGCAATGTAACAATAAATAAAAATCTAGGTTCACAACATGTTGAATATAAGTTAAATAGACATATAGATAAAATAGGCCTGTTACAGCTGAAAGAAAAGCTCGTGAGATAATCACTAATAAATACTATTTATTTTTCAGATTAGTTTTATATATTTTTAAAATAGAATTAATTAACTAATAATAAAATAATAATTTAATACTCACCCGTTTTTTAATTTTGTCTTCTTGAAAATCTTAACTTGGAAATGAATACCAAGAAATGGCATAAGAATTCACTCAAAATTGCTTTTTATACTGAAAGATAAACTAGGCATCATATTTACGTTGTTGACTTGGAAGCAGGTGATCAAAAGCATATGGAATTAAGCCAACTGCCGAATAAATATATTAAGTTTAAAGGGAGATCCCCCTTTTTACTTTAAGATGAGGCGAGGAACACTTTAATTTGCAATTATTAACTTACTCTTTGACATTTTAGATTAAAAATGAAGTTAATGAAATTAATAGGTCAATATTGTGTAAGAAATGAAAATTTAAAAAATCAGCGTAATGATGAACGAATGTCTCTTAATAGCGGTTATTTTTATTTGAATTTCAATAATATTTAATCCCATCTAACTTGATGAAAATAATTATAGATCATCATTAAATGTTTCCTTAATTTATAAAATTTTTGTCGCTCTTCAGGTTTTTTTTAAACTTATTTAATCGTCTACGAAACCCATTTTAACGAATGCCCTGAAAAATATATCAGTGTATAATCGCGAACCCGTAAGATCAGTATTTTGGAATGATGACAGGGATGGACCCAGAAATTTTTCTTGGGACTCAGATTTCCCTTGGATGGGGCGTAAGGGAAATCTGAGTCTAAAATAAATTTTAAAATATGTTATTTCTTTTGTAAACTATTAAAAAAACTATTATTTATATATGTTATGAAAAGAATTTTTTTTTTTGGGGGGGGGGGTCATCCCCTTAAACGATTTTTTCAAAGTCTCATTTTTATGATCATTTACATTCTCGCTGCATTGAAAAATATTTTGAGGATAAACCTATTGAAATAAAAAAATTTTGTTTTTAATTTTCTCTTTATTTTATAAAAGAAGACCAGAAAAAAACATTTAGCCTTTCTTAAATTATCAGAACTTGGTTTTATTCGAACTTTTGAAAACAATTTACTGCAGCGACTGTTCTAATATAATACTATTCAAATAACTAATACTGCTCAAATATAATAAGTATGACCTATTCCTGTAGGTTATACTTATTATATTTGAACAGTATTTTAAGATTATAAAGCTATTAAATGAATAATCCCAAGAAACTGTGGCGGTAAGACATTGATTAAAAAAAACTGCTTTAAAAATATATATATTGGATATAAGAGTCGACTTATATCCATGGGTGCAAGTTGGAAAAAAGGCCAAGACTGAAAATTTTTTGACTGAAATACCTAACATACACAATACCCCCTCGACATAAGCAAACTATCTAAGAAAGCTTTACCATAATACATCAAGTTTAAATACTGTACAAAAAATATTTATTCATCTGTCTTTTGATAAAATAACAACAGGACATAAGAAAGTAGACCAATAACGTAGACCTAAAAAATATTTTTAAGGACAGAAAAGAGACAAAGAAAAAT
>NC_092212.1:63137818-63161935 GCF_043381705.1 Parasteatoda tepidariorum | reverse complement strand
CTTAAGCGTTGTAGCTATATAATTTCAAACATCCTCAAGAGCTATAACACATCTGCAGCAGAACTGGATATGAAGACAAAATTGCTGGACAGGAACACTTTAATTGTCCACTAATCTTCAGATTTCCTGCTATGTTTTAAAAAACTTTATTTGTGAAAACCTTCAGCGTGGCGGACAGCTGGCCGCCTTAGGCGGCTAGTATCCAATATATCCGACTGTTCATTTTCAAGACTTTCATGTCTGATGACACTGATCAAATTATTAATTAAAACAATATTAATTAAATCATTAATTAAGACTGCTTATATTATTAATAAAATGAATAATAACTATTGTGTTGCCAAGACATAGAGCCGAGTGTATGTTCCTCATGAGAGAAATATATAGATAGATAATGAATTTGGGTGCAAATGCGTTGCTTTTTTGAATTTGAAATTTTTGTACTAAATAAACTATTGCACTGTACTTCTTAATCCTTTCTTTATGATATTTTTTAACTATACGAATAAAATTATATTAACTCATCTGAATTTACCACTATTAACATTTACTAAATAAGCTTACATTTTATCGTTCTTTAATTATGATTATTTTATAAAATGAGATATTTCTCAAGGTAATATTTAAAAAAAAAAAAATTTAAAAACCACGTTTTTGTAGTGGAGAATAATAATTAAAAAACAAAAATTTGAAAATCGCAAAACGTGGGGAGCATGAAATATATAACCGTATATATACACATATATATACACATTTTATTATTCATACACATGCACAACCACATTCACATTTACATACACATTCACATTCAGATACAATTGCAGATATACATACACATATTCTCATGAGCGCACATACTGTTACTGTTATGTATTTCATGCTCCCCACGCTTTTCGTTTTTCAAATTTTTGTTTTTTAAATATTATTCTCCACTACAAAAACGTGGTTTTTAAAAATATTATTTTTATTTCATTTTTTGTACTCACTTCCAAAATCTCAATTTTTTCACTCACTGAACACAAAACTTTTCAACTGACATGTGACACTGATTTGAAATAATCGAATCGACAACAAAAGACAATCGCGAAAATATTCATTTTTCTTTAATTTTAATTTCATTTTAGTTTGTATGTCTTTTTTATCTTCATTTTCATGCATTGTCATCCAATTCTATGTGCCAAATTTGTAGCTACTCGGGAAGTTAGTGTAAAATCGATTACAAAATTCCACCCGAACAGACATACATGAAGGTAAGTTGATATAAACGTGGTAATAATAAAAGAGAAAGCACTTAAAAATGAAAATGCTATATATAAATATAAAATAATATCACTTACCAGAGTAATAAAAACATATGAAACTTATAAAGATTAATTTCTTAAAAATTGCAAGAAACATACGTAATTATTATTTAATCTGAAATATTAGTTATTACGTATGCTAAATGAACAGAAAACCAAAGAAAGTGAAGTAGACAAGTTACTGCTGTTAAAAAGCAATTTTCTAAACACAGATTAAAAAAAAAACAAAAAAAAAACAACATAGCACGTGATCCTTACTTAGCACGTTTCCCATAAGACACGCTTTATCTCTTTCTATTCACTAAGAACTACAGATATTTTATTGCTTGGTAAGTTCAAGGTCAAGCCTTAATAGACATAAACAATTGTGGATGTTATGAATATTTAATGAACAGTTAAAACAAATAGCTATTATGTCAATGTTACCAATATTCAATTCAAAAACAAGTTTGTAATGTAACTTTAGCGCTATTGTTGAATAATCAGTCCGGAAATTCACGATCTACACAATGCTTAAAGTGATTATAAATAAATTATTAAACAGTCTATTACTATTAAACATGTTTAATAGGTCCTTTATATACATCAAAATCATGCGATGTGAAATTTTAAAGTCTAAATTTTGGTGCCTTTTTAAATATCGGATAAAAAAAATCGCTGATCAAAAGACTTAGAAGTTGACAGCTAAAGATATTTATGGCTTACTATTAAGTCTTATTGAACCTATGTTCTGCGAAGGATGTCTTAAGGGTGTGATGAAATTTCGAATAATGTTTTTTTTTTATATCTTTGTTAGGAGGTATACAACTCAAAACATATCCTTAACTTCGTTGAGTTAGATTGACGATAAAAAAAAATATTAGAAATTCCAACTTCTTCTAAAAGTTAACCAAAGAGTCGTTAGAATTACAGGTTCGAATATTTCATTAATCTTTTTTTTTCTGTAATATTAAATGTTCTTGATATTGGAAGGGTTGCTAAGAGTAAAACAATAAGACATTAAAATTTGGAGTGTCCTAAAATTTTGTTTTTGCATTGAAATAAAAAAACATAGACGTAGTGCCTTTACAAAGATAGTCATAGCACTTTCGAAATATGATCTGTAATTGTCGACTTAGGAAAAAACATCTTACACGGAATTCCCTTCATAAATTTTATTGCTTTTTCTTACCGTCGTTGAACAGCTGACCCAAGTTTTAGTTTACGACAACCAATGTTAAATTTCGTAGTCTTGTAATTTTGAACCTATACCAGAAGACACGGGAACTCCTGGATTGGAAGAAATTGACTTTCGTGGAGGACTTTTTCGATGAAACTTACCCGCATTTGGGTAACATGGAGAGGAAAACCACGCAAACCTCCCACGGAAAGCTTGACGGCAAGGGGACTTTAATCCATGATCCGTCTACCACTGTTTTACGTCAGCACTGTGGCTGGTGCGGCCCGGGTGCGGAATTCGTAAAAGTCAGCCATAGTTGGGATTCGAACCCTGTTAGCGTCATAGGGAGGCGAATGCTCTATCCCGTGAGTCACCGCGGCTCCCCTTGTAGAAATTATGAGGTAGACAATTATAGCGAGCTAAGTTAATGTCAAGAATACAGTTTGAATGAATAATTAATATTTGCATTTAAACATGCATCTAAATTTCTTTTTAAACATTACAACATAAGCCTGCAAAATTTATTAAAATGTGAAGTCATAAAATTGAAAATGGAAGTCTAAAGCCTCAGATTGGCACTTTTCCCACTAATTTTTGAAATATTGGACTTAGTGGAGGACCAATAAGGTAATTGGAACACAAATAGGATGAAGGGTAGGGAATAAACGGCACGTCACCTAATGGTGATCGAGATGAAATTGATAAGCTTGCAGACACAAAGCAATGCATGAAGAATAACACGTTGAATACCATACCACGCTAATTTTACATGGCTTGCCTGTCTGGCTAAAATAATTTTTGTGCGTTCGATATTGCATTAATTTCTTCATACCATTTTAGTAACGATAATATTATGAAATTTACTTGAATTATGTGTTTCTAATAATCTTGGCTTCGCTGGTCACCGATGACCCCAGTGGGGCAACGAACAAACTCAGTGCCGGTCACCGGTGACTCCCATGGCATTCAACGTGTTAACAATTGATGAAGAGAAAAAAATAATGAATATATGCAAATGATAAATTGGTAATTATAAGTAAATTTTTTATTATAAGTAAAATATAGCTTATAAAAAGCGTTAATCGTAAATAAAATATAAAAATTTGGAAAAACGAAGAAAACAAATTTCTACTTAAACTCAGGGAGAAATCGTACTATAGCCTTATTTTTGTTTTAAATTCGAGCGTCTTTGACATATTATATACAAACATATACAAACAAAACAGGCAAAAGAATAAATAAATAAAACTCAAAATTTTAAATCTGTAGAAAAAAATGCATACAAATCTTTAAGTTTTTTAAGCTATGTAAATCAATATTTGGAAGCTAGAAATGCTGGATTTAACTGCTTTAACCACGAGTATTGGTTCATCATTTAGTATATATAAAGGACTGATTTGTAATTTTTAGATATAGTTCATAGACTTGTGAGATTTCAGACTTTTACGTAAGTATTCGTTTAATGTTCACGAGATAATCTGATTATTACACAATACAGTTCACAATACAGTACAACAAACAGAAATTTTTCAAATTTGCACTTATTTGCAGTTATTCAGATCTAAGAGAAAAAGTAATTCACCATTAAAATTTATTTAATTTATAAAATCAGTTAGCGATAAGAATTTGAATATAACTGAAAAAAATTCAAACCACTTTTTTTAGATTTTATACTTTAATACAAATATAATCCCGATAAATTAACAGAATTTTTTAGTAAATAAAATATTTATTTTTATAATTTAAAAATACCAAAAAAAGATATTTTTGCTTTCAATTAGAGCGTCAATATATATATATANTAATATATATATATATATATATATATATATCAGACTTTATAGACTTATAAGGAAAATATTTCTTAAATTCATGGGCGTCATGGCGGGATATATTTAGAGATCTCAAAAAGTTTCCCTCTATATTTCACTCAAAGAAACAAAATTTTCGTGAACCATTATTGATTTAAATTCTTCTAAGTTAAAAACAAAATAATTAGTATAAAAATAATTAATCTTTTTGAGGATATTTAGCTGATAATAATTTTTTTTCTTTTGTTTGAGAACTATTGAAACGGTTTGTTTTAATTTCGTCTCTGTTCCTGTAAGTAAGATGGAAAAAAAAAACTTTTTCTTGCGATATTCTTTTTGCATAACACTTATCAGTACAGTCATGCTTTTTTTAAAAAAAAATTTTTATTGCGTAAAATTAGTTTGAAATTAATTTTCAAAATGCGTCTTGTAAAGATAAATATTTAATCATTTTTGCAAAAAGGCATGATATATTTGCCTGCCACAACTCATATGCAAAATCATGAATTTCATAATGGACACTGTCCTACATATGTTCTAAAACTACAAATCCCGTAGTATTCCCATTTGAATTTTTTTAAATATTTAAACTTGCACAATGCTGCATTATTTGGGTCTATAAAATTTTGCAAAAACTGAGAATAAGGCTTTAATAAGCATTTATAAGCATTTTGAAATTAATTTTGATAATTTTCAACTTGGTTGAAGAATGTCGCCAAGTTGGCGATTTTAAAAGAAGCTTAGTTACTTTTAAATAATTTAGGTCACTTGTGTGTTCTAAAGCTCTGATAATTACTTACTATCATATATTAATAGTTTAAAATCATCGTTTTCTTTTAAGTGTCAGGCACTTAAATTTTTATTTTTCTATTTTTGGCTTTTTTATTTTTCTTGGTGATATAGCTTCAAAAAACCATAATACGAAAAACTATTTTTAATAACAGTCAATTTTCAAACATCCGAAAATATTAATAGCAGAAAATGAATTTCAAAATAATGAATGATATTAACGAAAGAATAACGTATTTAAAATCTAAACCGCACTTCGCATTCCTCTGTTTTACTCTGTATTTACTCGAATTAATTTTAAGAAATCATGGCTAGGGGAAGGGTTAGTAACTTGCATAAAAACTGTAGCTTGTATAGAGAAAACTATTGCAGATTTGAAATTCGCAATGCTTAAACACTTAAGCATTTCCAAAAGTATTAAAAAACATATCTAAACCTAAATGTCTAAAATATCAGCAAAAATATCTTAATATATTCCGTTAAAAAATCCAATGTAATAAAAAAATCTTAACCAGAGTTATTTTTAAGCTGTAACTATTACACGGATAGAACTTAAGCTAAAAATATAAAGCATTATGTATACTTTGTGAACAAAAAACATTTATTTAATAAAACAGTTTATTTTTATAAGTCACACATAGGTAAGACTCCCAGCTAGATAAATATGCTGAACCATTTTATACACTGATAAAAATTTATCGGGAAAAATGGTTGGTCAGAAAACATCTATTTAATTAAACAGTTTGTTTTTATAGATCACACATAGGTAGGACTCACAGCTAGATAAATACGCTGAATCATTTTATACACTGATAGAAATTTCTTGGAAAAAATGGTTGGTTAGAAAACAATCTTTTAATTAAGCAGTTTATTTCTATAAATCACGCATAGGTAGGACTCACAGCTAGATAAATACGCTGAATCATTTTATACACTGATAGAAATTTCTTGGAAAAAATGGTTGGTAGGAAAACAATTTTTAATTAAACAGTTTATTTTTATAAATCACACATAAGTAGGATTCAAACCTAGATAAATATTCTGAATCATTTTATACACTGATAAAAAATTATCGGGAAAAATGGTTGGTTAGAAAACATCTATTTAATAAAACAGTTTGCTTTTATAGATCACACATGGGTAGGACTCACAGCTAGATAAATACGCGGAATCATTTTATACTCTGATCTAGGAAAAAATGGCTGGTTAGAAAAGAATCTTTTAATTAAACAATTTATTTTTATAAATCACACATAGGTAGGACTCACAGCTAGATAAATATGCTGAATCATTTTATACACTAATAGAAATTTCTCGGGAAAATGGTTGTTTAGAAAACATCTATTTATTAAACAGTTTGCTTTAATAGATCACACATAGGTAGGACTCACAGTTAGATAAATATGCTGAATCATTTTATACACTAATAGAAATTTCTCGGGAAAATGGTTGTTTAGAAAACATCTATTTATTAAACAGTTTGTTTTAATAGATCACGCATATGTAGGACTCACAGCTAGATAAATATGCTGAATCATTTTATACACTGATAGAAATTTCTCGGAAAAAATGGTTGTTTAGAAAACATCTATTTAATTAAACAGTTTGGTTTTATAAATCACACATAGGTAGGACTCACAGCTAGATAAATATGCTGAATCCTTTTATACACTGATAGAAATTTCTCGGGAAAATGGTTGTTTAGAAAACATCTATTTATTAAACAGTTTGTTTTAATAGATCACGCATAGGTAGGACTCACAGCTAGATAAATATGCTGAATTATTTTATACACTGATAGAAATTTCTCGGAAAAAATGGTTGTTTGGAAAACATCTATTTAATTAAACAGTTTATTTTTATAAATCACACATAGGTAGGACTCACAGTTAGATAAATATGCTGAATCATTTTATACACTGATAGAAATTTCTTGGAAAAAATTATTGGTTAGAAAACAATCTTTCAATTAAGCAGTTTATTTTTATAAATCACGCATAGGTAGGATTCACAGTTAGATAAATATGCTGAATCATTTTATACACTAACAGAAATTTCTCGGGAAAAATGGTCATTTAGAAAGCTTCTATTTAATTAAACAGTTTGTTTTTATAAATCACACATAGGTAGGATTCACAGCTAGATAAATATGCTGAATCATTTTATACACTAATAGAAATTTCTCGGGAAAAATGGTTATTTAGAAAACTTCTATTTAATTAAACAGTTTATTTTTATAAATCACTCATAGGTAGGACTCACAGCTAGATAAATATGCTGAATCATTTTATACACTGATAGAAATTTCTCAGAAAAATTTTTTTGGTTAAATAATAATTTATTTCATTGTTATTTTACCATATTTAGACAAAAACAGTTGAATAACCATAAATAATATGATAATCAAACTGTTTACCGTGAGAAAAACCGTTTAATTAATGATTTCACCCTATACGGTTTAATAATGATGATAAAAAACACTCTCCACCATTATAGCAGTATGCACTTTTTACCGACCACTCAAATGGTATTTGAAAAATTCCTTCCCTGATATAGAGCTTCAGCCTCAAATTTTAAAGGTCTCTCACGAGATTTTTAAAATTTATGAGAATAAAATTTATCTTAATAAACTTCTAAAATTTAGTTGGAAATCTCAAGCATTATGTTTTACAATACTTTAAAAAAATTACAAATGTATTATAAATTGTTGAGCCTAAAATTAGAAAAGGGAAAGGAAATATTCGGTTACGTTTTTATCATCATCAATGGCTCGACAGCCCAGTGGGGGCCTTGACCTTCTCATAAAGTTTTTTTTTTCTGTCTAACCTTTTTCCTACTTGCGCTTTACACTTTTTAGTTTTTAAGACCAAGAGGTATGTCTCTAGGCAATCTATCCATCTAAAATTCAGCCTGCCTCTTTTTCTTGTGCCATCTGAACTGGTATTAAAAAGTCTTTTTGTGGTACTGTATGATAAAAGCAAAAGACTGAACAATGAAGACCTGTAATAAAATACTTTACAGGTACCCCCTCACCCAAATTCCTAATTTTATCTATATTTTCCTTTTGCTTCTAAACTAGTACAATGATTATACTAATTTTCAGTAACCATAAACGAAATAACGGAACAAACAATGTTCCTCTGTTATTTCTTCTCTTTCGAAAATTAAAATTTGATAGCTTAATAGTTAATTATAAATTAACATTCAGAATTTTGCACACGATGTTTTTTGCTGACAGTTTTCAGTACTATACCCACGATACATCCGTTCATAATTTCATAAATATATAAATTTAAAAAAAATATGTAAATTTAAAAAAAATGTATAAATTAAAATTATTTTGTATCATTTCATTTAGTGAACGTCTAATCATTGTAATTCAAGAAAGAATTCTCAAACAAACATTTATACGTTCATATAAACATTAACCTTAATAAAATACTTATCGTTCATAAGAAAGATATTTTTTCATTTTTATATCTTAACAAAATTATTTTGTCACAAATTAGACAGAAGAATAATTTTTTTTTGTTTCCTGTTGCATGATATCTTTTAACAAATTAGGGATATTTGCGCTTCGCTGATTTTAGAACTGATCTTTGTTTTTCAATCCAAGCTATATTTTTTTAAATAACATTTTTAATTCAATTTTCGCCGAAATATACAAATTAAAAATGTTTCATGTAATAAGAAGATACGCTAATGCTAACTAACTTCTTGGTGAGTGAGGGCATATCATCAGGATTAAAATCGCATAAGAAACTATGGCTGAGAATGTAGCTATTCGCCGCTAGGGGTGCTTCCCTATTATGTACTGTTTCTTTGTATGCTTCTTAACTGGTTATACAATGGAAGCTCCCCGAGGGAAGCGTCACAATGAGATTTTGGGCAGGGATTAAGCTATTTTAGTACTTACTATGTTCCGTGACTCATTCTGAAAATTATCGAATAACGCAACCCCCACGTAATAAATAACGATTTTAAACTTACGTTTTGACCAAAAATAAACTAAAAATGACATTTATAAAAATCTGTAG
Source organism: Parasteatoda tepidariorum (assembly GCF_043381705.1). Classification (NCBI taxonomy): domain Eukaryota; kingdom Metazoa; phylum Arthropoda; class Arachnida; order Araneae; family Theridiidae; genus Parasteatoda; species Parasteatoda tepidariorum. The sequence continues at coordinate 63,152,838 of NC_092212.1, read as the reverse complement.
CTTAATGAAAAAAAACTGATTTCTTCTTTGAAATCCTCACAACCAAATTAGACAAGATTAGATTTTTGTATAAATGCAACAAAAAACTTCTTCCTCTGTGTTATAATCATATAATGCATTTACAATTTTGTACTCTTATATTTTTACAAAATTCACAGGAGAAATAAAACTAAATAGCATTTTAATAAAATATTTTTGTCATATAGTTGTTTCCTCCGATACTTTAACTGCCCACAAAACATACACACAGTAGTACAACAAGCAACATAGATTAACATAAGATACAACATACGATGCAAAAAAACATAGTTGTTAAATAACAATAAAGTTTTTTGCTTATGGAATTAGTATTTCTGTATTCGAATTATTTTGAAAAAGGTACCTTATTTCCTAAAAATTATGTTTTTTAGTTAAAATAAGGATGTTATTGTGATACATAATTTAAGTCCTGTCACTTTAAAGGATGAAAATCAGGTCAATAGCTCTAAAATTATAAGAATGATCCATTTTTTTCTATAATACATGGTTAACGAACCAAAAAATAAAACCAAGACTAAAATCTTATGTAACTCAATTTCCTGAGTAGTTTTCAAAACAATTTCTTATGTTCCTCTTATTTCAGTCTTAAACATTAAGCTTAATCCATTCAATAATATTTTCGTGTCCTTTATTCACAGCAACTTGGAATAATGTATGGTTCTGTTCATTTCTCGCATTTGAAACTGCTAATTTTTCTTCGGATTGCAGATTCTTTAATTTGGATATTAACTTGCTGTCTCCAATCGAAGCACCAATGAAAAGTTCTTCGACATGTTGTAAAAAATCAGAAATTTCTTTTACTGTAGTGTAATCTTTCGGCGTTTTTCCATCCTTATTTCGTATGTTATAGATGGCACCGTACTTTAGGCAAATCTTGACAATTTCAATGCTTGCCGCGGCGTGCAATGCAGAATTACCACCATTCCTTGTTCTTGCATTTACAAATGTATTCAATTCATCGAAGCTATTTTCTTTTGCATGCATTAGAAGTTTTTCGGCAATTTCAGCGTGACCTTTGGATGACGCAATGTGCAAAGCTGTATTTCCTTTTTGGGTTGTCTGCATAAGATTACATCCTTTCTTTAATGCATCCTTTACTAAATGCAAATGACCTTCACTCGCAGCAAAATGAAGAATGGTTCTCTCTTCGGAATCAATAGTTACGAAGTTGAACAGTTCATTAAAAAGCATCTCGTGTGATGCAGGAAATTGCTTAGTTTCGTGTAAGCCTCCCGAATCCGACGAATTCTCTAAATCCATGAAATTTTTCATTTTTTCTCCCCGCAGGTCCAATTTGAATGCTGCTGAATGATCATCTCCCAAAATAGCTTTTTGTTTCTCAACACTGTCTTTATAAATTTTGATACCCTCTTCGTATTTACCGCTCTTGAACAGCAATTCTCCAACTGTCATTTCCGCATATACAGTATATATGTGCTCTGAACCCAAAATTTTTTTCTGAATTTCCAAAACATCTCGTAATTCTTTAAGAGATTTATCAGTTAAATTTCGAAGGCATAATACGCGCTTCGTTTTAAAAAGGGCCAACAGAGTTTCCGAATGAGATGAATTTAATACTTTGTTATTGTACTCATAAACACATTCATAGCATGTCAGCGCTTCGTCGTATCTTCCCAGGTCAGTTAAAATATGGCCAAGACAATTTTGAGCTAATACTGTCAGATCAGTGAATGGCCCAAACATTTGAATAAACTTTTTAAGTGCAATATTGTTTTTTTTCAGTGCATCTTCTGGCCGCTCTAGTGCACATAATACTTCCGTCATATGGCATAATGTAATCAAAGTAGGAACGTGATCTAACCCAAAAATTTTGTTTTGTTGCGTGTAAACTTCTTCACAAATCTTTAATGATTCTGAAAATCTACCTAATTTGTGGAAGATTGTTGCAATAGTAAATTGTGTATTCAAGGTACGACCGTCGCTGAGGCCAAAAATCTCTTTCTTTTTTTCGAATATTTTCTCAAAAATATCAAGTGCTTGTTTATACTTTTGTTGCTTATACATTATAAATGCTGATATTTCATCAGATTCCAATGAAATTGGATTATCTAAACCAATATTTTGAGCTGTTTTCTTCTGAAAATCATTTAAATTTCTCAAAGCTTCATCATAGTTTTCCTTAAGGATTAACTTGATACATTCATCTATTGATGTTTGACAGTTTTTGAAAAATATATTCTTTAGATCGCCTAATTTGGGAAAATCATTGAGCATAGCACAAGTTATTAGAGTTTTCCCTTCCCTGTTTTTTGCACCCGCTACGGATTTTAATGAATAAGAGTTTTTGAAATTTTCTAGCTTACTTAAAATCTGAATATTGCAATTCAGAACACATTTAAAAGCGTGATCTATCAATTTTAATAGATCAACAACGTCATTGCTTGAGGCTAGACCAAGAGGAGTTTTCCTGTCTGCTGTCATTACATTGTATATAGCACCGTTTTCTAGTAGAGTTTTAGCTGCTTCAAGTTTGCCATACTTTGACGCATAATGAAGTGGTGTGGCGTCGTTTTTCCCTCGAGCATTTGGTTCTCCACCATTTTCTAATAAAATTTGAATAATGTTAGCATAACCTTTCCAGGCCGCGTAGTGCAAAAGTGTCGCATCTTTTAAATCCTTTGCATTGATGCAAGCTCCTTTTTCAATAAGTGATTTTAAATTTGAAATATTGTTGCATTTTACGGCGAGAAAGAGCTCCTTAATCATTTGTAACATTTTCTTAATACCTTCATTAACAGTTAGAAGCAATGGTGTATTATGAAAAATGTCATCAACGCAGTCGTATTGCGCACCGTTGTCAAGAAGTACTTTGAGTACATCATCAAAACCAAATTTTGCGGCTAAATGAATTGGTCTTCTTCCATAATCACTAGATTCATTGACATTTAGTCCGTTTTCTATTAAAAATTTAACCATTTCTGCTTGGCCTGTTTCAACTGCATAGTGAAGTGATGTCCTATTTTGAAAGCCACGTTCTGTTAAAATTTTTTCATTGATTTGAATAAAGTATTTAACAACAATCAAATTTCCGCTTTGAACTGCGAAGTGTACGGGTTTTGAGCCTTCACTATCAGCTATATTCACAATGGCATTTTTGCTTATAAGAAATTTTATGATGTCTAGGTGACCATATTTGGCAGCTATATGTAAAAAAGTGAATTTGCCGTCTAATTTTTCATTTACGTTTACATTTGTATTCTCGAAAAATATTTTTACTGAGTCCAAATGACCTTGCCATACAGCCCATGCAATGGGTCTAGGATATTTTGTAGTCACTTTATTGAAATCTGCTCCGCTGTCTAACAATATTTTTATGATTTTGGAATGACCTCGTGCAGTTGCTATGTGCAAAGGTGTAGTATGATCTTCAAAGACTATGTTCACATCCGCTCCATGCGTTAATAAGACTGATACAATATCATCAAAACCGCTGTGAATTGCCAAAGACAAAGAATCGTTAATGTCAGTTAAATTAGAAAGTTTCTTCTTTTTGTCTAAAACGTAAGACACCAATCGTTCCATGCCTTTGAGGGTAGCGAGATGAAGTAAAGTTTCACTTTTACCTCGAAACTGTTTCTCGATATCAGTTGACTTTTTTTGGAGAAGAATTATGCATATATCCTGGTTACCTTGCACTAGAGATTTATAGAGTGGGTCACCATCATTTACGTCCGCTCCTTTACTGATTAAAAATCGTGTTAATTCAGCATAATTCTTTTTTGACGACAAGCATAACACAGTATCATTTTTTAATGTCTTAGATTTTAAAGAACATTTCCCACTCGCTATCAGTATATTAACTATTTCGAGATGATTACTGCTAACAGCGTAATGTAAGGGTGTAAATCCTTGTTTGTCTTGGATATCAATGTCGGTCATTAAATCGATTAAATATTGCACGATTTCAATGTAACCTGAATTGCAAGCTTCGTGTAAAGATGTTCTACCAAAAATATCTCTAGCCTCAAAATCTGATCCTTTTACTAAAAGTTTTTTAAAAATGTCAAGCCTGCTTGATTGAATAAAATTATGATTACTTTCTACACCATTTAATTCGCAACCTTCATCCAGTAAGACCAAATCTGCAGAATTTAAAGCACAGATATGCAGTAAAGTTTGCCCTTCATTATTAACGGAATGAATATCAGCCGATGCCGATAATAGTTTATCAGCTATCTCAAAATAACCTAGTCTTATGGCAAGACTCAAAGGTGTTAAACCATTTTTATTTGAAGCATTAATATCAGCTCCACATTCGATTAGCCGACTTACGATATCTGTAGAACCATCTCGTACGCTTAGATGAAGAGGAGTGTTACCATTATTATTCCTTGCATTAATGGGCGCTTTGTTATCAATTAAAATATTAATCAGTTCTAAATTCTTATGTGGTATGGCATACTCAAATAAAGAAGCATCATTCTTTGCAACATCTTTAATGCTTAAACCGTATTTTATTAGCGTTTTTAATACATTGATATGCCCTTTCTTAATGGCTAAATGCAAAGGCAAACATTGTCGATCGCCTAAAGCGTTTATATCTGCACCATGTATCAATAAAACTTCAACAATACATGAGTGCCCATTTATAGCAGCGTAATGAAGTGGGCAGCCAAATGAATCCTTAGCATTTACGTTCGCTCCTTTTGAAATCAATGTTTGAACAGTTTCTGTATGACCAGCGTAGGAAGCTAGATGCAAAGGCGTGAGCAAATTGTCAGCTTCAGAGTTAACATCTGCTCCTCTATTAAGAAAATAAATTACCATGTCTTGAAGACCCATTTCCGCTGCAACATGTAAGAAAGTTAAATTTCATGAACTTCGGATCGAGTTTATATCTTCTATATGAGGAAGAAATAAATCTACAATTTTGGCATTGTTATTAATCACAGCTTTAAAAATTGGCGTATGAAATAGTGGCCCAACATCAATTGTACCCATGTGTTGAAGTAAAGTTTTCACAACGTCAAAACAACCATTTTCTGTCGCAATATGAAGAGGTGTTTGATTTTGTTTGCACTTTTGATGAACTGAGATTTTCAGTTCTTTAATTATATAATTAACTATGTCTACACGACCCATAGCTGCAGCAACGTGGAGAATATTTCTATCACAAAAATCCTTTATTTTTGGGTTCAATCCACGATCAATTAAGAATTTTATATTATCAATGTTAGATGATTTTGAAGCAAAATGTAAAGCTGTCATCAAGTCGCTGTCTCTTCCATGGATATCAGCTCCTTTTTTTATCCAGTGTATCACATCATTGAAGGAGTCATTAGCAAAAGCACAAAACAGTCTTTCCTGATTTTCAACAATAGATTTTGCATTCGTTCGATTCGTTTTCTGTTTGATGGTAAAATTTGCTTTTCGATAGATATCATGCTTGATAATATTCACTGCAAATAAAAATATTGACTGAGTTGAATCCATTAAAATATCCACAACAGGATTTCCATGTGCTAAGTAATTCCTTAGATATCTGCCTACTAGTAGAGAGTCATCTTCGTTAGATAGCTGACTAGTTATTAAATAATGCTCAGAACGCTCTAAGCTAGACAAAAGTGATAATATAAGCATTTCAATTTCTACCTGTATTTTGAAATTAATTTTATACCTAAGAAATGAATCCACGTCATTTTCAGATAGATTATGTTCGTGTATAATTTTCTTTAAAGCTGCTATATCGTTTGACAGGATATCCTGATAAAATGTGGTTGATGACTTTTTTATTTTTCTAATATTATCAATAGTTATTTTCTTAGTTTTGGTAAAGTTCTTTTTAAGTTCCTGCAGGTTTTTAATTTCCAGCCCTTCACTATTAAATATGTAAAAAAATTTTGAAATTATAGAGTAGAATTTCAATGAATCCCTTTCTTCTATTTTATCTTTTACGCTCTTGACTAACTGGTATAGCAATATTCCCAATGTGCTCCTGCCTTGCAACATGGTTTTAGGTTTTAGTTCTTTTAGTTTTTCTCTAATAAAATTCTTTACTCCAGACATCAAACAACCACCCATTTGACTCTCAACATTGTGTGCAGTACTTAACAACGTCATGGTTAATTCAAATTCATTTCCTGAATTTTTCAAATGACTCTTTTCAAATTTAATGATATCTTCTATTTTTGAGAAGATAATTTCTTCAAAATGTGATTTTTCTTTTATAATTTCGTTTAAATCAGATACAAGCTTTTCCAGTGCATTCATAATAGCGTTATTTGGTAAAATGTTTGTTAAATCAGGCTTAATAGTTAACATTCGAATCATTCGAAGAATCTCATTGAATTCATTCATGTCTTCACATTCACAAACTCTCTGTAACAGAGTTCTGACAGTTATAAAATTTATTTTCTGAAGTGCCAATGTAATTCCGTGGGCTAGAGTTTTCAAGTCATTCTGAACAAATGTGTAAAATTCTGAACCATACATTTCTTCAATATATTTACAGGTTATTAACGGAAAACCATGCGAAAAGGAATCTCGTAAGAATTTTAAAATAGCATTAGTTTTGCCAGGTATAAACAGCATCAATTTGTCATTGGTTGCAGAAGACAGTTTAGGCGATTCTAGTGTATTTTTCAAATTCTCTCCTAAAACTTGCAGAGCTCTAGCAATAACAGTTTTCCCGCTGTTTTCAAGACTGTCTACTTCTATCACTATGTCGACATATTTCTTAATAATATTGAGAGATTCATGATCACGAATTATCTGATAGTTTTGGTAAAATTCTTCAAAATGCGGATATTTGGAAATTATGCAGCCTACCACATCATCACGTTTTATTTTTTCAGGAAGCTCTCTCAACACTTCTTTATCTATAAGATTAATTTCTTTTGTTTCATTGGCCAGGCACTCACAGAAATTATTAAGGTATTTTACAAAGTCATTCTCTGTAACAAAGCAGTTGATGTAACTTCCTTGATTACTCAGATACCGGATGAAGGAGATTAAGTGAAATTCCATCTCTTCCCAAGGAATTCTATCATATGTAGATTTCAGTCTTTTTTTGGATGACATTATATTCTGAGCTATTTGTTTCGCTAAGAAAACCATCTGATACTTTGATTCGCTGATTTTATACATCGCTTGAACTAAACCACTGTACTCCAAAATAAGTGACAAACTTTCTTGGATATCATCGTGAGAATAATCAGTTGAGTCTGATGGAATGACTTGCTCAAAGTAGTTGTCTAGCAAAAAGCTGTGTATATACATTTTCATTTCGGTTGATACATCAACATTTTTTAGCATTAACTCATTGAAGCTTTTTGACAGGAGAATACACAGCTCTTGGATGTGTGTCGAAAAATAATCCAATGGCCACTTCTTCATCAAAACCTCTAAGAGCTGCGTATTTCCTGTGCGTACTGCGTAATAAAAGGCGTTGTGACATTCATCATCATTATCGGCAGGCGAAGGAAAATTTCCATCGTCTTTACTGGAGAGATTTCTCAAAATAGAAGGACTTTCACTGAGCACGTGATTCAAGATTTCCAATCGGTTGTATTTGCAAGCCATTATTATCACATTAGACTTTATAAAAGGATTGTCGTCTTTATCAAGGCGAGACATTAAGTCTGGAAAAATGTTCAAATCACTCAGTAATGCCAAGATGCGACATAATTCTCGAAATATTGCTTCATCATTAGTTTTAATGGAATTTTTTATCGCTAGTAAAGTATTTATGCAAATACGATTCTGATTTTCTTCATTGTATTGCTGAAGCTGGTCAATGGTTGCAATTTCTGTTTCCGTTAGCAACTTGAATAACTTCTGTGCTTCACTATCGAATTTCAAATTTGTTTTATTCATCATAGATGGTTAAACTGTTGGAGGAAAAAAGAATATTTCATTCACAAAATTGAAAATTACATAGAATGTCATAGCTTGAATGAAAGATTAAATTAAAGTTCAGGAAATATTTTTGAAGAAAGAGATTTATAATAGGTTCATAAATTATTTTACCTTAGAAATTAGCAAGAGATGGATCTGCCGGAAAGATTTGTTTTCTTCATTGGGGTTTGACACATTCCTGAAAATATTATCATTTTAATTTTAAAAATGAAATAAAATTGAGAAAAATTTCGTTTAACATAACAAGATTGCTAAAAAGAATATTAACTAGTTACATTGTCCAAGTCATTATTTTCGTTGAAAAATGCTTGAATTGTAATCATACAAATTTTTACATTGTTTTAAACTGTAATATTTAATGGTAAAATACTACATTTGAGCAAATTTTGTCAAATATTCTCTGAGTTAACAAAATTTAAAAAGCTGTATTTTTAAATTTATTTCTCCAACAGTGTTTAACCAATAGCGTTCAAATTTTGGAATTTTTCGTTTCAGAATAAAAAGATAAGTATAGTTAAAATATGTATTCTTTGCAACTCACATATTTTTTAAATTTTATGAAATATTTTTAAAAAAATTAATAAATTACAAATGATATTTTCTACGGGGAATTATCCTTAAAAATAAATTACATAATGGCAAGCGAAAATAGTCGATTGCTTTTAAACTTCCCGGGATGTGGCGATATTGACATTTGATGGTCGAAATTCCGATATATTGTCAAAGTAGGTTTTACAGCTTGATTTCGAAACTTAATGAAAAACGCTAATTAATTATTTCATTTTATAACTGTCGTTGAACAGCCGAACCAATTTTTGAATCTACAACTTCTAATGTAGCCTTGTAATTTTCTACTCCCCATCTTTGTAATTTTGAACCCAATACAGAAGATAAAGAAACTCCTGAATCAAGTATTGGGTAAAATATGTCTTTGTGGAGAACTTTTTGATGGAAATCATCCACATTTGCGTTACATCAAGATTAAAACCACGAGAGCCTCTCATGGTTACCCTGGTGGAAAGGAGACTCTAACCAATGATCCTTCAACCACTGAGCATATTTTACTTCAGTACTGTGGCTAGTGCGAGCCGGGAGTGGAATTCGCATAGACAACCATCGCTGTGTTTCAAAATTTGAGACTTTTTCTGAACAAATTATCAAAATTTTCAGTCTCATTTATTCTTTTGTTACTTTCTTCTCTGTTTCGTAATTGAGGCGCTATTATTTCTTAATCAGTTTTCTAGAAATTTTTTCATCGGTATTCTCCTTTACTTCCATTTTGTAGATTCCTTTCACTGCACTTGTGAAAGCTTTTGTGTCATTTACTTCATTCAAAACATTTTGTGCTGCCATCTACTGGAAACATATGTTAGAATTTTGTCTTTGGGCGTCAGTTTACACAATCATTAAGAAATTAGTTTATTGGTGACAGCATTATTTATTTTTAAACACATGAATCGCAATTTAAAGAAAATTCTTAAGTGCTACCCCTTATGAAAAAATCGAGGTATAAATGAGGTATAAACGAGGTATATTTTAAAGGTATAAAGGAGGTTTAAATGCTGAAAAACCTGATTTTTGTTGNGAAAACGGGATTTTATGAATAGTCGTTACAGAGGCAGGGTCACTGTGATGGGAGTTCGCACTAAAGAGCTACGGTTGTTTTGAAAAGATACGCGTTAAGATGCGTTAATTTTTGTTCTGACTGCAATCAAACCTTAAATTCTGACTAAAAATAGAAAAATCTAACAGTAGATCCACTTCAATTATTGTTTATTTTCAGGACAAATATTATAAGTCTTTAATATTCTTAATTATAAACTATTCTTCATTATAAATACATCTCTCCTCTATTTCAATACACTTCAATTTGTGGCATACATGCTATTTTGCGTTTTCAAGTCGTAAGAGAAAACTATGGATATCATATTTATTATTTCCATACCCTCAATTGTTGCTTCAATTTTAATACAATTCAATTTGTTGCCTTCTGAACACTTTAATTTGTTACTTAATGAAGACTTTAGTTTGTTGCGTACTGGACATTTTAATTTATTGCCAACATGCTACGTGTCATTTCAACGCGTAAGAGAACCCGTGCTCATCATATTGAACATTTCCATGCCTTCACTTGTTTCTTCTTTTTCAATGCGCTTCAATTCCTTAACTACTGAACACTTCAATTTGTTACATACATGCTATTTTGCGTTTTCAAGTTGTAAGAGAAAACTGTGTATATCATATTGAACATTTCCATACCCTCAATCAGTTTTAATTTGTTGCCTTCAATCTGTTGCCATCTGTAATCTTTAATTTGACTTCATTTGTTTAAGACTTCATTTACAGCGCACTGGGCATTTTAATTTGTTGCAAGTCGTGAGAATCGTTGTCAAGTCGTAAGAGAAAACTGTGGATATCATATTCAACCTTTCCATACCCTCAATTGTTGCCTCAATTTCAATACAATTCAATTTCCTGTGTATTGAGCACTCTAATTTGTTGGATACTTGCTATTTTGTGTTTTCATTTCGTAAGATAAAACTTTGAACTCCATGTTAAACATTTTAATACTCTCATTTTTTTACTTGAACTTCAAGACACTTATATTTATAGTTCTGTTTCAATTTGTTGTTGTGATTTTTTTCTAAAATTATGGAAATTCTGTAGTCGTTGGAGAGTTTTAATTTCCCAACCTTTCAGGCCAAACATGTACGATTTTGCGGTCAGATATATTAACCAAATATATGTATAGTAGTAATATATTCATTTTTAAACAAGTTTACACTGAACTAAAATGTTCTTCTCTAAAATCTAACATTTTAATTTTACCAATATCCATTACAAACATAAAATTACATCTTAAATTTAATAATGTAATATAGTGCTTATGGATTATGTTTTATTTCTTAGATTATTATTAATAGCATCATTTCTTTCCAAACACTTCTTACGTTTTATACTATTTATACAAGCAGAAAAAGGGTTCAGCAAATCTTTTTCAATATTGCTTTCTATATCGTTTCTTCTAATTACATTCATTTTTTTATAATTTTCTTCCCTTTCCCTATAATTACTTTTTCCTATAGATTCCTTTTTCTATCATTTTTAGCCACGGAACAAATAAAAATATTGTCTTTATTTATGCCTTTTTAATAAAGAGTGCCAAATTTTATATTTTATTTGAATAACATCCTAGGATGAATGCATCGCCGTTAATCACTTAACGCTTGAACTAGTTTTTTTTATCAAGAAAAAAAAAACTCCATTACTCAGGTATACTTCGAAGAAATAAGTTATTCTAAACAGTGGTTCTTATTTTCTATTGCTTTTAGATTGTTGTATCACTTTATATTTAAACTAAACCTTTTTGCATACCAGTGTAAAACTTGTTTAACCAAAGATAATTCGAATGAAAAAAATTTTCCAATATTAAGGAGCGGCAGAGAGGGGAACACCGAGGAGGGACCAGCTCAAGCCTTGCTAGAGACAAGACGTGTTTTTCTCTGCTCCGCAATTATGCCGTATCACCGAACTGCCCGCGGCGGAAAAGATTTCCCTTCCGGCCGCATGCCAACATCAGACTTATATGAGACATCTTCGATCGTCAAAAGGTTTTTACCGGCCAGATCTATGAACTACGCACTTTACTCAAAGTTTCTTCTGGAACAAACTACTGATATCGTGGAACTTCGTAAGCTGCGAGATTCCATTGGAGAGATTTCTACCTCAACACCAAGTAGATATTACAATGAACTCTTTAACGCAGCGGTGTCCGCAATTCAAACTGTTGAGTCGAGTCAAAAGAAGCCAACTGCCTCAACTACAATGGAGACAACTATCACTGAGACAGCGGAAATCCCTGTGACCATCCCAGAAAGTAGTGTTACTAATGAAATAGAGACTGAGCCCGTTTCCGAGCACAGTGTTCCGAATAATATCACAACTCCTTCCAGTAAAGATTTGAATATGGATATAGACGAAGAGACATCAGCCTCTGAATCTGAGATCCAAAATAGAAACAACAAAGAGCCACCAGCTAAAAAGAGAAAGAAGAGGAAGAAAAAGTCTGCCGCAGCTACAGAAAATGTTGACCCATCCATGACTCAGAAAAGCTGCACTCCTTCGGAATCTCTTTTCATGCCGGAGCCCACCCCTATTACTGCATCAGAACCTACGGAGGAGACTACCAACAAAGCCACAGAGCCTTCCACTTCAGTAGAAAAAGCTCAGCCAGTTAAAAATGCTAAAGTCCTCATCCGTGGCCTTCCTGATGATTTTAGTACAGATGAAATATCCCTTGAATTAGGGAAGCGAAACATTGAAATACTGAAAATAGTCCAGTTTAAGAAGAAAGTGGGTGGAGCCTTTAGGCCCCTCCCCCTGTACCTCATCGTTATGCCAATGCTAGCCAATCACGAGATGATCTACCATATTGAGAGCATCAAACAGATCCCAATCAGCATAGAGAAATACCACGGCGGCCGGCGGCCGCTGCAGTGTTTTCGATGTCAGAGTTTCGGTCACACTCAACGTTCCTGCTCCTCCAGCCCAAGATGCATGAAATGTGCCGAAGGGCACTATTCATTCCAGTGCAGAAAGAGCCGAGACTCCCCAGTTAAATGCTGCATCTGCATGCAAAACCACACCTCAAATTTCACTGGGTGCGAGGCCCGCCCCAGTCGAAAGAGGAAAACGACCAAGGACACGCCTACTTCTACAGTCCACAGACTTGTTAGCCTCATCAGTGAACTTAAAGACTTGCTGAAGGACCAAGACGTGCTGCATCTTCTCACAACTTTAATCCAGGGGAATTCCCCATACAACTGATGTACTACTGAATCAACTCATGCCTCACCTCATCATGGATTTATTATTTGATCCTAACTTAGAACTTTGAATTGTATATGACCTCTAGACTAAATGCCAAAACAGTATAGATGAATCGGTTAGAAGCGCTTCGCGCTTAACACCGAGATTCCACTCATATCAATCAATCAATCAATTTCCAATATTAATTACTTATTAGGCATACTACGTTTTAATATAAGCAGCAAAATAAACGATTTAAATGAAATCAGCCTAATAGTTTTTGAATTAAAAAATTTTAGACAACGGTAGGTGTTAGGATTTGACTTTAAAATTATGTAGTTTAAGCTCAAGTAAAAAAATGTGTGTTTCGCGGAATGAAATTTTTTTCCGAACATTATTAAATTACTAATGTTCAAACAACAGGAAAAAAGCATAAATTAAGTGCATAAATAGACTACAGTTTCTGCTTCTATAAGCAAAACCCTTCTCTGATGCCGGAACATCCAACGACATTAGACAAGTAAAGAGGTAAACACGTGCAAAATGGTTTAACCAATCGGGACAGAGGAACAAGTGTGAAGAGTGAAGGTAGAGGGTCTTTGTTGACGTTTCTTTCTAATTCCACCATTAATAAAATTATTCAATTGATTGCAAAATTTATAACACGGAATATTTGTGTTGAGAATGCCTCGATCCCCCCTAGCGGACAAATACAGAAACATTCAATTACGAACTTTTTCTCCACGAGCGTGGTATAGCTTAGAATTTGTTATGAACAACGTACAACTCTTTTCATCTGTATATAGCTTTCCCTTTTTTATCATGCTTAATTATTAAATTTAATTCTTAAACGTTTTGTGCGAAGTATTTTTCAGCCTAAGTGTATTAGTTATCTACAGCCCAAGACCTTTGGAAGAAAATACTAGGTGAAGGCAGAACAAGAAGCCGAAACAAGGTAAGATTCCTTGTTGATATATATTGAATCTTTAGAAGTCTTTGTTTAGTATTCGTTATAATTTGTATGGAAGTACAAGCAGTTGGTATGTTTTCTCTACAAGTGGATACAACACATGATATTTCATGCAAATATCAATGCTCAAGTATATGAAAGACTTCTCGCTGTTGTAGAGTGTAAATCTTCAACTGGACAGAATATGTTTTCTTTAGTGGATTCAGTTTTAAAGTCTTGTAATATAGATAGAACAAAGTGCATCGTCAATTCAGCTGACGGGGGAGCAAATTTTCAAGTTGAATATAAAGGATTTTCTTCATGGCTTTTAAAAGAGTCCCCTGGTCAAATTCATGGTTGGTGTTATGCATAGGTCTTAAATTCAGATTTAGGAGATACCACGAAGGCACTAATGGAAAGTGAATCGTTTTTCAGCCTACTATATAGCGTCGCAGTATTTTTCCGTGAATCATGCCAACACATGAACATCTGGGAACACACGGAAATAAAAAAAGGCTCGCAACTATTGGAGAAACACGTTGGTGGTCCAAAGATTCTGCATTAAAGAAAATTTTTGGTTCATTTTCAAACTCAGATTCAACTATAAAGCAGTTATATGTCACATTGATTAAAGTTTAAAAACTATACAACAAAATTCAAATTTCATGCTAGATATCCGTGCAAAGGCAAAAATATTTTTAGAATCATTTTGCAAGTATGAAACAGTAGTCACCGCCAAAATATTTTCATGAATATTTGAATTAACTACACCGCTCTCCCAATATTTGCAAACCTCCGGTTCAGACATCTTAAAAGCTTTTGGGATGGTATCACAAACGTGTTCGGAACTAGAAAAAATAATGAGATATTTTGAAGGTGTACAAAAAGTTACAGATGATTTTATTATTCGCGCAAATAAGGAATTTGAAGAAACTGAAATAGAAATTCAAACAAAGTTTCCACAAAAAAGATTGAAGAAAAGAAAATTGATGCCAGGTGAGGCAGCGTCGAATGAAACAGTTTTTGATGATAAAGCCACTGCATTTAAGATAAACGTTCATAACATTATTTTCAGCACAGTTGTAGCGTCAATAGACATCACCTGCTACATCAGAAAGCCTCCACATGGTTTTCTATAAGTAGTCAGCGCAGACTATTTAAAAAGTGAACCAGTTGTGCGCATGGATCCCATATTCTATTCTAAAGTTGACTGAGAGAAATGTATCATATATATTTCCGTATGTATCATTCCGTAATGTATCATAGTGGTTTGATCGTCCGATCAAACCACTATGAAGGTATACCTATTAAAACCTCCTGAGAAGCTCGGGGGTAATACTTCGAA
>NC_092212.1:63133236-63137318 GCF_043381705.1 Parasteatoda tepidariorum | reverse complement strand
ATAGTATTTAAGTCCATCCCCCTTTCACGTTTTTCAAAGTTTTTTAGAATTTTAATTTGCTGCTGAAAAAAAGACTTCACAATACAAATACAAATGTAAAAAATTAAATCAAAATCAATCAATATTCTACAGCGTCTGTGATTTCTTTTTCCTCCCTTTACGAACATCGTTCAGAAATTATGATATAATAAAATATGATAAAATAAAATATGAGCCAAAAGTAAAGATAAATGACAAAATATGGTTACCCAATTACATGCAACCGTTCAGGCAATTAAGCAACCCTTTCGGCAACTCCGAACGGAGGAATTGCGCTTAGAGTTTCATTTGCACTTGCACATATTTTTCTCTCGTGTAATAGAGGCATTAGCGAGCAGGTAGCGGAGCCACCTAGTTTATTTTTAAATTCTTAAGAATATTATAATATAATTTATAATATAATCGTATTATATAATTTTAAAATCAAATACAATTTTAATATCAAACTTTTTATGGATTTGCACGAAAAATAAATTTTATCTATTGATTTTAATTTTTAGTTTATTATTTTTATTTATTTAAATTACCATTGATTTAAAATTGTTTTACTCTATAGAAACGCGTTATAAAAGCACAAACATAAACAAAGCAAACAGGGGGTTTCGGATAGCTTTGTGATCGTTGAGCTAGTAAAAGATAATTGAATGTGCAGTATAATTTGAAGCAGAACAGTCTACAGTTTTACTTGTAACAATGGCTAATACTGAAGTCATGCGAGAGAATCATTTTCGGAACATTTCTGCCTAACGGAATAATTAAAATTTGTAAACGAATTTTAGTATCAGCGGCTAAATTAATACCTTCGAGTTTTCAAGAGTTAAAATAGTAATTATAATAGTTTTCAATTGCACAAATAGTTTTGAAGTTCTTAGAGATTTGACTGGGCGTTGTTTGACAAGGTCGGGCATAAACATAATTTTAGTAAAAAATATACTAGGTAAAAATGGATATAGTAAAAAATCTGTTTAAACAAAAATGTATTATTAGTGAGTTCAAAAAGAAAATTGAAAAAACGCAATAATAAAATCCTAAATTTTTTATTTAAAATGTATTAAATAAATACATAAAACTCGAAAATGAATGAAAATAGCTTGCTAATTAATATTTTTATTCACTTTGCAAAATAATTGCATTTCGAAAGTGGTGTCACTGAGTCTGCTGCGAGAATTTCTCAGAACGTGCTTAGCCACGCTGAATAAGCGCTCCACTGAGTGTAAAGGTATTTAAACACGAAGTTAGCTGTGAATGCATATATATTGCACATTAATTTTATAAATAAAAAAACAGAATTTTTTTTTTAAATGTATTTTTTTTTTAGAAAATTCACCGAGTTTTGAAAAAAAGAAACGATTTCATTCGACATTTCCGTTACAAATACTTGTAATTTTTCCTGAAAAAAGTAACGAAAGTACAAATGAAAGTTCTAAATTTATAAAGTATCGAATTATAAGTAAAAGTACGTACTTTTTACTTGTACCGGTGGTACAAGTAACGAAAGTAAAAGTACTGCCATATATGGTTGCTGTCAAACAATTTAACATGTACCTCATTTTTGTGAGCACAAATAGTATTGATATAATTAAATTGTAATAAAATGATGTAATAAACAATTAATCTTACCTCATGTAATAGTAGTTGTTACAGTCATCCTATCGATTTCTGTGCGAATTGAATAAAATAATTCTTTACAAAAAGTTTTCGTAGAAAAGTGATAGCTTCAACTGATAAATAACCTTTCTGTTGCAGATAATAAGTGAATAAAAATTTAAAGCTTTGATAAAAAATATCAATATGCATATCATATCTTTTTGTTGTGTACATGACAATTATAAATCTGACTTAAATAATGATTTTCCCCCCTTTTAAATGAATTTCTCAGTGCAATAAATGTACATGGCTGTTTGTGCTCTGAAAAAGAAAAAAGAACTGGTAATAAAGTCAGTTTATACACCATTCGGATTTTCATTCTAAAATTATGGTAAAATAACTAGCAGCATCCAGTTAATCGTAAAATTTACTGTAAAAAAACATTTTTTACCTTTATGGTTTTGAAACCGTTTACAACTAGTGTGGTTATAAAACCATGAATACAAAACTATACACGTTTTTTTAAACCATTTACAATTAGCATACTTTCAAAACTGTAAAAAAGATATTTAACTGAGTATAGTAGGAGCTCTGCTTTTCTCTAGGTTATAGGCATTGGAGAGTGCAGGACACTGGTAACTCTTCAAGTGTTGAAGGAAATGGAGTTAGAAATATATATATATATTTTTTATTTCCAATGAGCTGCACAATCAGACTTGCCGATGAGCAGACCTAGTGCGTTCTCCAGAAGTGATATCCACTCTTTCAGGATCAACAGAATGGGTGAGATACCGTCGGCCATGTTAATCTGGACGTCTAGTTTCTGCCACACTAGATGGCTGCACCGAGACTGTATTTGGATGCTAAAGTGCACTAGGAATTTAATTTTGCCGGAAATGCCAAGAGCCTATAAGGCACTCCAGGGATCTTTTACTTGCCGCATAATCATACGACGTGGCCGCTGAGGATTTTCTGCATACCGAAAATCTGGTGTCTGGGCCGGGGATCGAACCCGCAGACTTGGGCTCAGAAGGCCAACGACGAACTAACTGCGCCACCCAGCCACTAGTTAGAAATATTGATGTGTGAATGATAAGATTTGAGTCCCTGTTTTGTCTGTCGTGAGATTGATAAATTAGCCCTCTCGATTATAATATAAACACAGTTTCAAGTAGCTAAGTGATTTCATTAGATGGGCTTAGTTGGTGCGATAAAATTCTGGTTGTTTAACATTATTGCGTTAAAGCAGTTAATAAACGGTTCTCTCACAATTAACAGTTTCATTACCATCTTATTTATGGTTATGTGACTGTTGTGTTTGAATAAGGTAAAACAAAAATTAAATAAATTGTTATTTGACCAACTATTTTTTATGAAACATTTCCAGCAATGTAGCAAACCTTATTTTCTGAAGAAGTAAAATAACTCCGGCTACAAAGACTTATTACAAGTGTAACATACAAAGATGACTCTGCTCCATAGCTGAAAAAAATTACACGCTGGTGGATAGTTCGTAATTAAAAATATTTGAAACTTTCACGTTACTCTAAAAGTGTAACAGTTTAGCTACCATTTTTATCTTTTTATTTTATTAAAAGCCCTACCTTTAGATAAATCTATATAATTCTGTATAAACAAAAGGGGCTTGATTCATATATCGTATATATATGTGGGGACGGCATGAGTGGTCGTCTTAAACATATATATTGAGGAATAAATTTACATAGGGACGGACGATTAACAATTAACGATTAAATAACAAAAAAATAATGAATGATTAAGAGTTCGTCTTTGCGATCATAACTCCTCTTTGGAGTCCATCTCATCACGTCTTTTTTTACTCGTTCTCCCTCGCGCTCTCTCTCCGGGAAATCCCCACTGCTTCCTCGTCGTGCACAGGGATCAGCTTACGGCTTACATTGACTGGCGGGACATCTAGCTTACGGATCTGAGAACTGAGATTAGGTTACAGGTTTGTCTACAGGACAGGAACTGGCACTACACATATATATATATATATATATATATATGTATGTACATGATAGTCGGCAAAATAAACTTCAACACCCCCCCTCTCGAATCGGTTAGGGACGGGCCTGCTTAAAACATGTGAATTCTACACTCTTTTATCCTTCAATTAATATGCATATTCATAATTATTTTACCTATTGATTTGATAGACCTGTGGGGAGAGGAGTTGTTGACAATGTCAACCTTCATCCATGAAAAGGTACCCCACCATAGAATCGAGTGTCTCATATACTAGTAAATTGGAATTGCATTTCTGTAGTGGTAGATACGCTACAGACAAAGCAAAAAATTTTAAAACAAAAGTTATGTTTGAACAATCAAGGCTTTTTAATTAAGAAACCTGCATTGAGGAAAAACAACAATGATATTTAGAATTATTCTCGTTTTATCTCTCAGTTACTAATAAAGAAGGACAAAAAAAAAAA
>NC_092212.1:63129158-63132401 GCF_043381705.1 Parasteatoda tepidariorum | reverse complement strand
TATAAAATTTTTTTTTTTTAATTAAGTAATGGATCTCCCCCATGTTACAAAATAATGTTATGCACTGAAACATAATATATCCATGGAACGTATAATATACACTTATGTATAGTTAAATATCAAAGCAAAGTTATTATTCAACAAAATTTTAGACATATAGTTATACATCAAAAATATATTTTCAATATTCAGGTTATTAAATCTTATGTTGATGTAAAATTAGCTGAGCATTGTCATCACCTGGACAGGATATTCTAATTTCTCTCGAATTTGAGAAAACTTTATCAGTAACAAACAACATAATTTGCAAAATCATTTCAGTTACCAAATTGATATACCTATACTATTCAAAATATTTAAACATGTAAGTGCAATTTATCATATCATATTCTATATTTCTTATTATAACTCAATAAAATGTTTATTAGTATCAAATATTCAAATAATTATAAGTGTCAATACAATTCTTTAGCTTATTGTTTATTATTAAAAAAACATACTGAGCAGAGCATATCATTCAAAAAAAATATGAGCTTTTATTTTAGCTCTAAGTAAACAGTTGATCAGACTGTTATTTTATTTACCTAGGTTTAGTCATCCCTTTTTCATAAGGGGCAAAATTATCATCTTTTATATTTCAAGAGGCAAAATTTTCATCTCTTATATTTCAAGAGGTAAAATCATCTCTTTTATTTCAGAGGCAAAATTATCTAAAAATGCAGCTTATATATCTATATTTTTATTTAACATGTTTTTTTTTTAACCTTTGAACGAACTAATATGATCTAGTAAACATGTGATCAGGATTCCAACCTGAATCTTTGTGACACAATGTATTAACAGTTATACTATCACAGCTATCTAGTATTAAATTCAAGGTAAAATAATTTTATAGTTTTTTTTTAACCCTATTAACTTCTAAATTAATGTTATAGCAAGCCTATGATCAGGATTCTAACCTGAATTTTTGCATACATGATGCATTGTATTATCATTTATACTATCATGGCTGTATATTTTATTCAAGAAGATAAAAGTTTTTTTTTTTACTGCATCTATAAAAATTCACTTCATTTTAATGAAGGCAAATATCATTTTATATATGAATGCTCAATTTTTCTTCTTTTGAATTTCATGATTTCTATTTTTAGCTCAGTTGGACACTTATTTAATGAAAATTAAAATACTTAAAAAATATTCGACAATTGCATTGTTCAAATCAATAGAATATTTTTTTTTATTTTTTTATAATAAAATTTCTGGATTTATTTATGTTTTGTTAAAACAAAATATTCGTGAGTAACTATTTGAATTAACCCTGTTGAATATGCACTTGCATTGAATAAAATAGCTTACTTTCCTAAGAGAAAAACTATTTGTGCTCAATATAATAGCTATTGTGAAATTTAAAAAAAATATTCGATGAATTATTTATTACTATGTTCATTTTATTATAAAAATATCTCTATGTAACTTAATGAATTTTAATTACCTGGCGCCCTAGTAAGAAAATCACCATAAATCATTCCGCACAGATGTCTCCATGCAAAACAACAGCAACAATGAGACAGTTAATGAATTTTTTTTTCTTTTTTGAAGAAAAAAAATAGAAGCTGAAATCTTTAATTTTCAAATTTCGTAAACACTCATACCAAGATAACAAAAGTGTGTAATTGTGTGTTTATTATTTTACTTCTTAAAATAAATCTGGGTGAAATTATGTTACACTACTATAAGTACTGATTAAGATTCACTTTGGGATAACTTAATCCTTATAATACATTTCAATAACATGTTATTCCCTATTGTGCTTTTGTGTAGATGTCAATATTCCTTATTTAAGTATTGTTATCTTATTTGAAATTTGCAACATTTCAAAAATTAGAGAGTTAATTTTTGATATTTATGAGTACTTCAAAGTAACTGAATTAGCTTGAAGCTAATTTAAATTGTAAAATTTAAGTGTGCATAAGGGTTTATAAAATATATCATTATTATTATCAGTATTATTTAAAATACATTTCTAGTTTAGTTTAATAACATTTGTAAATGAACAACAATAATTATAAAAATGCACTTGAAATATATGTATAGTATATCAATTTATGGCAAACAGTATAAAATCAAAATATTTTTTTTTATTGTAATATTGCAATTCTTGATAATGATCAAACCCAAAATATTAACGGTAACATATATAATGTTAAAATGACCAATTAAATCATACAAAATTGAAATTCTTCTTATGAACCAATATATGATATGAATATTTAAGTTCTGTTATTCTTAATTAGATAGCAAAATTTGATTGCAGAAACTAATCTTTGAAAATAAATTTATACATAAGTTGAATGACAAACACCTCACGATCTGTAAATACAAGATACCTAAAGAAACTTGACATGCAAATTACACCTAACCGACACTATAATCATTTCTTGTTACGCTTTGAAGAAATTGTCTGTTATATGAATACAAGAGTTGAAGATATTTTTCAAATTAACAAAGTTTGCTTACTGGTCAAATCAGGTGCAAGAACACGAAAGCTCCCATAACATCCACAAAAACAAAACGCAAAGAAGTCTGAAAAGCATTCCTTCTAATTTACCAAAAACATTTTCTTTGAAAACAGTAGTAGATTTGCATCATTCTGTTCAGACATTAAAATAGTTTAATTCAAGAGTTAGCAATCTTAACTCAAATATCATTTTATAGAATAATAAATGTGGATAATAAAAACTCTTATATGTTATTGCTAAGAATATACAAAAATTCTTTAAAATCACTGAAAACTTCGTTAATGTTCATTAATAAAATACGTAACACTCGAATAAAATATATAACATTCGATTTTTATTTTTTATATAGAAAATAAAATATGGAAAAATTGATTTTACTTATCATTTCTTTTGTATATTAATCAATTGCAAATCCTTATCACTGAAACAAAAACATAAATAAAATTATACAAATCCTGTGATAATATATTCGTTTCAGAATTCAAGTTAATTTCAACAATAATTCAATTTTCAATAAATTTTTCAACTGTATAAACATCACCAAAAGGCTAATAATAAAATCAAATATGCCGCTTAACTGGATAAATTACAAAATTTCAGGTTGTAATTAAATAAAATTAAAAATTTTCTATTATATTTTTAAATGCTCAATTATTCTCATTTTGAATTTCATGAATTTATTTTTAGCTCAGTTAGACACTTATTTAATAGAAATTCGAATATT
>NC_092212.1:63035619-63125529 GCF_043381705.1 Parasteatoda tepidariorum | reverse complement strand
ATTTTGAATGAAAATCGGAACTCCACAGACGAAGAGGAAGACGTAGGTGATCAAGTTCAAGATAGTGGACCTTCTCATATAGAAGCATGCAATTCATTAGATATTGCAGTGAATTTGCTAGAACGCCAAAATTATGTTGATTCAAGTTCAGTTGATTTATTTAAAAACAAGGAGGGATATGGCTGCTCAAAAAGAGTATCTTCTTTGAAACAAAAGTCTGCTGGATTTCTTTTGCAATGGAAAATAAAGAAAAATGTGGTAAAATCAGTAATTGACAAAAAAAATTATAAAAAAGCCGAAATATGATAAAAATGATTTAAATTGGAAAAAAAAGTTTACAAAAATATATTTAAAAATTGAAAAAAAAAAGTCTTAAACTCGCCAGAGCTATTTTAGCTATTTTTATTTTATTACTGCCAGTCCTAAGCCTAGAAAAAGTGTGAAGGAAAGTTGGTGCATAAATAATAATCATTTAAACTAGGTTTTAAGCAACTTTCCAACTATCCGAACATTTCATTATCCGAACCACGTTCGGTCCCGAACAGTTCGGATAATTGGCGCTCTACTGTACTACTAAGAATTAGGATATACAAATTTTGATAATATCGCGGTAAAAATATTTAAATTTCTGAATGGTGACTATAATCAGTCAGAGGGGACAATGACAAGGCTTTGCCATAGCCATAATACAGAGTGAAAATCCGACCAATAATTCAAGAGTACTATGCATGATCTATTTTTTCCCGTTTCAACTTTACATCACATAATGTTAAATTCAAATGTCTTAAAAAAGTAATAAATGAAGAAATAATATTACATAAAAATATCATATTACAAACTAATATTCACAAATATGAATAAACATTTGAAAAAGAAAAAAATAGGATTTAAGTTGATCTGATCTAAATAAAATAAATGGATTTTAAAAAGCCGAAAACAAAATTACTTAAATCATAAATGAAATGCTTCATTCTTATTAACTTCTAAATTTTTCTTTTACACAACTGAATATTTCAAGGAAAGGTCTAATATTTTAAATATACTCACGGTATATGAAAAAGAAAGTTGAAAAAAATTCTCACATAGAGCTGAATTCTAATTTAAAAAATAAAGTTTAATATTTGATTAAAAATAGAGGTAATATTATTTGTCTTTTGTAACGTCAAAGGGACATTCACCTCTCTTGAGTGAAAAAGTGAAATTATCTCTTTATAAATAAACGACATAGAAATGAGCTGTTATTGATAACGCTTACATCATTACGCTGTTAAGAGATAAAAAGTGTTTTTTTTTCCTCAAAAAACATTTACAGGGATGTCACAGTCGACTAAAAGTTCAAGAAGTGGTTAAAACTCAATTCATTTTAATTTATTCAATCTATTTAATAATATAAAGAGTCTTCCATTCAATCGTAGTTACAACAATGAGTTACTTTGCATTATCTTTTCTTTCATTAGAAAATTGGAAGAATTATGCTAGAAAAGGTTGCTACCTTTAATAGATTTTTGCTTTTTATTAATTTTACATTTTCAGTCACCTGTGGCATCCCTGCAAGAGTTATAATGCATCTGTTTAAACGAAATCGAAAACTGGTCGCATGTTTATTTTTCTCAAAACATTTTTCTTTAGGATTAATCAAACAGGATGACTCACACCTGGAATATTTATAAAATGCAGCAACAAAATTTTCATCAGGCTGTTGTGTGTGTTAGCAGTTTCAATTTTGATTTTACTCTTTGAAATAAAGTTAGCTTTTTTTAATATCAAGATATAGCATACAAATATAGCTGAGTAGATATAAATTAGTAAAAACAATTAGTTTCTCCAGTCATTCTTTACCTTATTTTAATTTTTCCACAGTAGTAACTCCCCTGAATTAAGCACTTGACTTTCGCTGCTGCGGTGCGATGTTACTCATCTACGTTAAGAATTAAGCAAAAAATATTAGACAGTTTCTTGCATCGTAACTTTCTGATTTAAACGAGTGATTTTTCTTATATATTCAAAGCGGGCATAAATTTTATTCGTTATCATTTTACATTTCATTTAACAAATCTGACTTAAAATAAATTTAATTTACAACAGCACAATATATGCAAGCAATTTAAACAAAGATATAAAACCTGACAATCATACAGGGTTATTCATAATTCCCTCAGGGGTTTCGAAGGGTTATAGTAAAAAAAAGAAGACGAATATGAAAGAAAGAAACATATGAAATTATTCCGAAACTATTCAAGTTTTACTTACATACATTACAGGTGTTCTATGCGTGAACCCTTGGTAACACGACATACATCAATGCGATAATCCAGTTCCTGCCCGGAGGGAATTATGATAATAACCCTGTAGTACTTGCCACTCGGATCAAAGTGAAGTGATTAAATCTAACCATGTGATTTCAATCAGATTTATTTGGATACTTGTAAACTACGTCTCTTTATATAACATAAAATCACAGAAGTCTGACTCCGTTTTCCGTTGTTGTTGGCGCATTTTTATTGACCGGAAAATCACGTGGTAGGATCCAGTTTTTCCTCATTCATTTCCATATTGTTTTGGTTGTCATCAGCACAAAATTAACAATAGTTGTAAAGATATTGTTTTTCTTTAAATATTTTTGTATCCCTAATTTAAACTTATTTTCCAGTACTGCTACTATTAGCGAGAGTATTAAATTATGGTTGTGAACTCATCAAATTTGTTTGAACAATACAATGCCATAAGAATATAAATGTTATTTTAAAAAATGATTGCTTCGAAAAATCACTTCCGTTCACCAAAAGATCTAATATTTGGGTAAAGTAATATTTGAGAGTAATATTTAGACGTGGGAAGTAGAGGCACAAGAGTAAGTAAACAGAATTCCTTTTTAGTACATATATGTTAAGTGAATAATTTTAACTTTAATAGAAAAATTGTTTTCTGCCAAGAAAAGACAATTATTGCAAAGCAATAATCGGGGTTGGTGAGCGGCAGTGAACAGGGGGCTTAGCCACCTAGTATTAAATATGATTGCCACGAAATATCTACAATGGCGTCACTCTCAGATATATAAATGGAGCAATCGTTTTAAATCGAAACATGTGGTCTTTCTTTAACTTAATAATGAAATTTCACCACTATCCGATAAATATGTCCACTTCCGTTTATTGGGATTCTACATTTTAACACCAATCAGAGTTATTTTAAGAATATTTGTTTACTACAGAACAGAGAACAATATGAGTCCTTGAGTACATCTTATGCTTAGAGGTTGAAAAAATAAAATACTTCCATTTAATGCCGTTTTTCAAAAACTCTCTTGAGACATATATATTTTTTTGTTGCGAATAATATATTTTAATAACTGCTGTTAATTATCAATTCATGGCTGTTTGGTCGAGTTTAGCCAATCTTTGGCCAGCGCCTTCTAAATTCTACGCTAATTCTGAAAATGGAACAAAACATCAATATGTAGAAAAGCCAGATTTTTGTCAAATGAAAAGTGCATAGCTGCCAGCTTGTACGTCCGTTGAGAAAAAATTTTCTTAGTAATAGTAACATTAACGTTTTGACGCATTAAATCTTGAAATTTAAAGTTTCAAAATTCTTTTAATCTACCACGACGAATTAATAATTTAAAAGAAAATATGTAGATGAGATCTGTTTGTTGACTAATTGTGCTTATAGCTGTCGGATTAGCTTAGTTTTTAGAAAATTTTTCCAAACTTAATTGTTGTTTTACTACCACTTGGCAGGTAGTACCGTACAAGCTGGCGGGTATTAGTGATCTAGTTTTTTTTTGACAATGATAAAGAATTATTTATCGGCTTGAAAAAATCTCGCCAAATTGGCTATTTTCGAAAATTTTAATAATTCTTAAAATATTTAAATTATTTGTCCGCTCTAAAGCTCAGATGAAGTTTAAAATTAGAGTTTGGCCCTAATTGAACGGCACCTAAACTGTGTTTTTTTTCTTAGCTTACTTTCCTTCCGTAATTTCCAAGACCTCATTTTTTGCCTTCTGGGTTGTTTTTAAAAGGATGGTTAAGTTTCACAGTTTAAGAGGGTTGATTTTTTAAGGATACGTATCCAGTACTGTAGTTGGGGGAGGGGACACGGAGAAATGCCGTCCTCCAAAATATTTGGTTTGTGTTGTAGTAAATAAATTTAAGATATTTGAAAAAGTTTTCTAACCAATTTTTTTCTTTTTCAGTCTGTCCTTTTTTTATTCATTGATTAGATTTTTCTTGACAAGTGAAACAAAAATTTCTACTCGGTTTTGGGAAGAATTTTTTTTTCACTCTGACAAAAGTGCCAATAGAACTAATCAGATTCGAAAGTGCAAGTGAGCTTTCAAATCTGATTCGTGAAATTTTCGGGCTCGCCAGCAAACAAACGCAATGTGAATAGTCCTGTTAAAAAACTTAATTTTTGAAATCCTAATGGTTCTTAAATTTTTTGATGTAGCTAAAAATCTTTCTTTTTTCAATGGTTGGCACTTGGAGCTATTGTCCATTGGCCACAGAAAGTGCCAGAACTGCTAACTCTCTTTTCGTTACCCAGTGGGCACCTGTGGTGAAGCCACGGCGCTGGAGCAGCGTCACCCACGTCACACTACCACAACCCGTTTATATGGCGGGTCTCATTCACACACAAAGGAGAAAGGACATAGAACACAGATAGAGGGAAAGAAACATCCATGCCCAGAGCGGGATTCGAACCCGCAGCCACTGGCTCCGTAGTCAGGCAGGATAACCGCTCGGAAACCTGGCCGGCGAGCTAAAAATCTAAGTAATTAAAGTAAATATTTAAATTGCATTTACCAGTATTTAATGAGAACGATATCTTTATATAAAGTTACTTTTGATTAATTTCAAGTGGCTTGTTTTGTAAATATTTTATTTTCCTTTTCTTTCATTACTGTTTTATTATTGTATCAATTGCGACTTATTATAATATTTAACCCTGATTTCAATTTGCTTACACATTTGAACTATTTGATATTTAAACCTAATGTTAAGCCCTTCCTTTCCTCCAATTTTAGTTCTACTGAGATGAAAGAGCAGATATCCTGAATTGAATAAAAGCTCTGTAACATTTTGATTAGTTAGTTAGTATTTCAAGTGGCCTGCAAAATTTTAAATATTGAATGAGATTATTATTCTTTATAACTTTATTTTACATATTTCGTAATCTGGTAAACAAGGAAACCAATGTAAGAGCATATAACTGTTCTGGTATAATTGCTCAGAATATGTTCAAACAATAAAAAAACTTGATTCATGGAGTTCATTCACTCTTTATTTGAATAAAGACACTTTTGAAAGTGTGTAAAATAAGTTATTACAATTGTGAACTTCTTTCGCTGTTAGAATCTAACAAAAGAAATATGTATCACTTTTTGTGTGCATGCATTCTTGCAGGCGATTATGACAATCATAATAAAATCTTTTAACCGTGTCATATCATGTTTTTTTTTCTTAGTGCAATTATTTCTCCAATTTTTTTTGGCTGTTATTTCTTTATTCTATTTATTTACATTTTCAGAAGAGATGGTAAGGGTCAGAAACATATTAAATAAGTTCTTAATTTATAATTTCAATATATTTTTTAATGGATATATGAAATAGGAGTTTATAAGTGGAATTTTAACTAAAGGCTATGTATTAGTATATAAAAATAATAAAATAAGATAAATATGTTTGTTTTCATTATTTTTAACTTTTATTTTTGAGTATTTGAATCTGGACACATTTCTGAAATCCATGTTTACAAGAGCTAGATACCTCTCAAAATACATGTTTCCGATAATAGACGTACCTCGAAATGCATGGTTATGAAAGTAGATACAGCTCGAAATGTATGTTTGCGAAAGTAGACAGAGTTCCAAATGCATGGTTATGAAAGTAGATACAGCTCGAAATGCATGTTTGCGAAAATAGACAACGCTCCAAATGCATGTTTACGAAAACAGACAGAGCTCGAAATTCATGTTTACGAAAATAGACAGAGCTCGAAATGCATGTATACGAAAATGAACACACCTCGAAATTCGTTTTAAACTATTGAATTCAAATAATTCTGTCATGTGATATAGTTCATTTGCATAAATAACTCGGTAAATTTATTAAATTAACTTGGTAAATTTATTAATTTTTTTATGCGACTTCAAAGTGAGCGGTAGTTTTAAAATTTGTCATAATTGTTATAAATTTATGATAGAGGTAGTAAATTTTCGTGGCAGGTATTATAGTTTTTAAATTTACTTGATCGCTTAGAGTTCTGAATACGAAGACAACGCCTGAAAAGTTCTAAGTGTAATATACTTAACCTGCTCGATTCCCAAGTGCGGCACCTTTCTGACTTAATTTGCAAAAGACCAATGATATTCGAGCTTGGTTTGTATAAGTGCCAATAGAAACAATTATCTTTACTTGTATTTTTTATTCTCTACTTTTCAAAATTAGAACTATTTTACTTTTAACTCGTTACTTTTGTTTAATTGCTTGAACTCTTGCTTGTTCTCTTTAAATATCGTTCTAGGGTGTATGTAAAGTATTAATAACAGCAGACAATTTTCTAGAAATAAAAAACCGTGTGATATCAAAATCCCTGCTTAACGCTATATGTTATTTGGTATTCAAACTACGCCTAATAAAGAGAAGTAAAGACTTGAGAAAATAGTAATTTGTGCTGTTGATTCATGTTGCAGAAAATGTTATCAGTTATTCAAAGCGAAAGAATATTCAAGAGTATATTTTTAAACTTTTTGTGGTATAAACAATGACTAATGTAGAGGTGTATTGTGTTTGTCAATCATTTAAATTTTATCTATGCAGATAACACATTAGATAAGCAAAATGCGAATCCTTTTTTTTTTTACTTTCACTTTAGAGACTTCTTTTATTTATGTATGAATGTCATACTTTCCAATATTTATTTGACTATAAAAAAACTTCTTTACTTTAAAAAAAATTAAACTTAAAATTTATTTTTAAAAATGTTTTAGTTATAATTACGAATACATACTTTATTAAAGAATACTATTCATAGAATTAAAGCTCAAATTATTATTTAGCAAAATTTCTATTTCTTAGAAAATAAATTTCATAGAGCTCACTAAATTGAGATTATTTTTGTTATGGACACTCCCAAGGAAACTCGGGCCAACTGTGGCACTTCCAGGGAATAGTCAAAAAGTGGTGTCAAATATTTCGAGAGTATGTTAGAAATTCTAAAGTATTTTCCCTTTAAGAAACATGAGAGAACATCCTTAGTTGTAGACGGATCATGGGTTAGAATCCCGTTACCGTCAGTCTAACCGTGGGATATTTTCGTGGTTTTTCTTTCCATAGGGGTTAGTTCCAACAAAAAGGTCTCCAAGAAGGGAAATTTCTCACAATACTTGTTCCAGAAGCTCCCCTGTTTTCTGGATTGGGTTCCAAAATTACAAGGCTACGGAGTTGAGCATTGGTAGTCATAAAATCAATATTAGGTTTGCTGTTCAACGTCGGCTATAAAGTACATCTAGCATCCTGTTCTCCTATTTACTAAAAAGAAGATCTCTTGGAATATCACCTATTTACTAAAAAGAGGAAAGTAGTCTTTTAAGTGTTAGGCTTAATTTTGTAGAAAAAGTAGAGTGTTGTTTACCATAAGTTGTTAATAAAATACGCATTTATTTTTTTTGATTTAAAGACAAATCACGGTACTTATTTAAACAAAGAAGGTACTAAGGATCTTGAAAAACTTAAAAAGTGGTATTAGCAGTGTTAAAAGGGAATTGAAACATTCTTCTTACCAGCTTTCACTTCAAAATTAAAAATGAGAATTCTCTGATTTTATCACTAAATATATTCATTTGGAAACATTAAACGTTGCGGTTAAACAAAATTTATGAAATTTCTTCTTTGCAGCCATTTTTTTTTACATTTCTTTAAGAAAGTGTATGAATGAATCCTGTTGAAAGCTAAAATGGTAACTGGAGATGCAATCGCTCTGCAGGTCGAAGTTAATCATCACACTATATTAAATTATTTGTGCTGCAGTTGTACTAGATGGTGCTGCAATCGCATTACGTTAACCAATTCTGTTCAAGAATCTATTTTACGATTTCACAAGTCAATTTTTTTCTCCAATAAACTTTTAATAATATACATTTTATCTTTTATATACTATTTATACTTTTTTTAAAAAATTTCCTATTAATAAGCTCTCACTAAAAAGAAAAAAAAAATCGGTGACAACAACTAGGATTTATTGGTAAGCACTCAAAAACAATTTGAAAAACTGCTTCAGTGCTACTGACCCCCAGCATTCTAACTATTAAAGTTTATAAGGGTAAAGCTTATCTCAGTAACTTTCAAAAATTTACCAGAAACTCTCAAGAATATTCTGATCTCTCAACAATTCACAATATTTCTTTACAGTCATCAAGTGTATTATGTAATTTTAGCATAATATTTAGAAAAAAGAAAAATAATTATTTGGCCAAGTTGTCACATAAAAACAAAACTTTATTGAAAAATGCGAAAAACTTCTTTTTATTTTATTTTAACATTTAGCGAAACTCTTCAAAGATGCGCCCTCATACAAATCACTAGTTTCATTTACAATCTCTTTTTGCTTCGACTTGTTCCTTTTGCTGACAAAAGAAAGATACAAACAGATTACAGATTCGACAAATAGATAAAGACAAATACAACAGAAATATACCAACAGATACAGATTCGACATCTACAAAGTAAAGATACAAACAGTGCTTTATTTTTTTCGGTAATTAAAATGCATTAATTTGATAGTTTTTGCTACTAATTAACATTAATGATTTCTTCCAGGATGCATTTTCTGACTGTTTTGGTGCTACGCCAAAGATACACAACTAATTATCGCAGATACATTTAAAAACATATGATTTTGTTAAATTATCATTTAGTCAACATTCATTCAAGTTTCATTTCATTTAGTCTATAACATTAGTCATTGTAATTCAAGAAAGAAATCTCAGTTAAGCATTTATCCTCAAAAATGCTCATAAAAAATATTAAAATTAATAAAAAAATTAATGTTTGTAAGAAAAAAGTTTTTATTTTCCATTTTCATACCCTAACAAAACCATAAGTTACACTAGGGAAAAAATTTTTTTGTATCTAATTGCATGAGATTTTTTTTTGCTGACAGATACTGGATATTTTCACGTCGCTGATGATTTTAAATCTGTAATCAGTTTCTGTCTGCAAGGTATTTTAAATGGCGCTTTCAGTGCTTGTTTTTTTCGAAATGAACAAGTTTAAAATTGATATTTATAGAAGGGGATCTCATAAGCGCTGCGACGAACTTTTAGGGCAATTAGGTCACATCATCAGGATTAAAATTGCATAAGAACTCATACACGAAATGTCATCATGCGGCTGGGTGGCGCAGTTTGTTTGTCGTTGGCCTACTGAGCCCAAGTCTGCGGGTTCGATCCCCGGCCCAGACACCGGATTTTCGGGATGCAGAAAATCCTCATCGGCCATGTCGTATGATTATTCGGCATGTAAAAGATCCCTGGAGTGCCTCATTGGCTCTCGGCATTTCCGGCAAAATTAAATTCTTAGTGCAGTTTAGCATCCAAATAGAGTCTCGGTGCTTCCATCTAGTGTGGCAGAAACTAGACGTCCAAATTAACATGACCAACGGTATCTCACCCATTGTGGTGGTCCTGAAAGAGTGGATACCACCTCTGGAGAACGCACTAGGCCTGCTCATCGACAAGACCGATTGGGCAGCTCATTAGAAATAAAAAAAATTTAAAAAAATGTCATCATACGCATCTATGTGAGCTTTACCTATTATGAAATGTTTCATAGTGTGCTTCCGAACAGGTCATGATATAAGTAAGCGTTCCTAACCTTGTACGATGACGGGCATTACTTCCTATGCAATTTTAATCCTTCTGATATGCTTTTACACTTCTAGAGGTTTATAGCAACATCTACACGATAACCTGCTACATATAACGTTTTTATACTTGGACATTTTGGCAAAAAGTAAACTAAAATTGATATTAAAAAAAATTGTAGCTTTAAGAGAAAAGATAATTTCAGATTTGAAATCCACGCACAAGAATTAGACAAGAACAAGTATCCATATATGTATATATATACACTCTATAAAAAAAATCGTCGCACCAAGAAGGAGTTCTCCGATTGAAACGAAAATTGCTGGTTAGGAAGACAATGCACAGAATAGTAAATGATTAAAATTTCAAAACAATTGAATAATTTATGACAGAGTTACAGTAACAAGTTCAATAAGGTGTTGACCCTCCTCTAGCCTGGATACAAGCTGCCACACGGCGTGGCATAGACCGAAAAAGCTCCCGGATGGTCTCTTGCGGTATTTCCTGCCAAATTCGATCCAATTGTCGAACGAGGTCATCAACATTCCGTGCCAGATGCAATCGCCTTCCCATCATATCCCAGCAATGCTCGATGGGAGTGAGATCTGGTGATCTGGCAGGCCAAGGAAGAGTTTGACCAGCTTGCAGACAGTTCATAGCAACACGTGCCGTATGTGGTCTGGCAATGTCCTGCTGAAAAAGCAGCCCAGGGCGCTGCAAAAGGAACGGTAGCAAAGCAGGTCTTAGGATGTTGTCGACGTACCGCTGTGCAGTAAGTGTACCTCTAATGACGACCAAAGGGGTCCGGCTGTCAAAGGAAAAGGCACCCCAGACCATAATCCCTAGGTGAGGGTCGGTGTGGCGTGCAATAGTAAAGGCAGGATCCCCCCTCTGCCATGTGCTTCTCCAAACACGTCTTCGATGATCGTCAGGACACAGTTGGAAGCGGGATTCCTCGCTAAACACTATACCCCCAATCGGCATCATTCCAGCCATATCTGTTCAAAACATTCGTGCATACGAAATTTCAAAGCAATCGAATGATTGCTTCTTGGTGCGTCGATTTTTTTGTTATAGAGTGTATTTCTCTTACACGGCGACAAAAAAAGCCTCATTACAACTCACCGAATGGCAACGCTAGAAAATCGACCAATGATTGCCGCTAAAAATGTCACATGCCAAATCTATCTGAGGTGACTCAACATATAGCGCTTTTAAAAACGGAAACTGAAATAACCAGAGAGCATCAGCTGCGGCAATCTCATACTATTAAGCTAGGCAGAAGTGAGTAGTCTTTGTCGATAGATCTCTATTTTAGTATTTTGTCGAAAGCGCTTTTTTTTACGAATTTATATATTACGAATTTATTTGACAATTTTTGATTTATATCACGAATTTATTTGTTTTATTATCGCTATTAGTTATTCATTGAAAAATTAGTCTCAGTCGTGCTGTTACGCTTTAAGATTTTATACTATAGCACATTTCTAATAGGTTTAACGAATTACATGTCATTTATTTGAGTTCAAATTTATTTTACTGACTTAGTATTTACTAAAAAGATAGATTTAAAAGATTTAAAAGAAAAAGAAAAGATTTAAAAGAAAAATTGTTATATGGATTTGAATGATTGCTTTGAATTCTTAGAATTTTGCGCA
This sequence comes from Parasteatoda tepidariorum, assembly GCF_043381705.1. Lineage (NCBI taxonomy): Eukaryota > Metazoa > Arthropoda > Arachnida > Araneae > Theridiidae > Parasteatoda > Parasteatoda tepidariorum. The sequence goes on along the minus strand of NC_092212.1, from coordinate 63,114,003 downwards.
TTTGCAATGTACCTAAGTTATTAAGGAGCAAATCGAGCTTGGTTTGCGAAGCAAACCATATAAGATTGCGTAGCAATTTCCGAAGGTTGGCAAGCGTTAGTGATCAGGAGGCGCAGCCCACTATTTTCTATAATGCTACAAAAAACTTGTTCCCCTGTGTTATAATCATACCATGCATTTACAATTTTGTGCTTATATAATTTTAACAAAATTTACAGTAAAAATAAAAATAAACAGTATTTTATTCAAGTATTTTTCTCCACATAGTTGTCTCGACTGATGTTTTAACTTCCCACAAAACATACATGTTTGTAGCAGCAGGGGAATAACAATTGAAGTTTCTATATCAATCTGACTTAATTGAAAAAAGATACAATGCTTAAAACGTGTTTTTGAGTCAAAATACTCAATTTCGTGTAATACATAATTTAAGCCATGTCACTGAAAATCGTTTCAATAGTTCAAAAATTGATTCATTTTTTCTCTCAATACATAGGGACTAAACCAAGAAAAACAACCAAGATTATTTTCGAAATTTTAAATTACTCAATTCTCTTAGTGATTTAGAAAATAAATTCGTGTTTTCATTATCTCAGACTTTAAGATGAAGCAACAATATTTTTGTGTCCGTTATTCACAGCTACTTGGAATAATGTGTAGTTCTCTTCATTAATTGCACCTGAAACTGCTAATTTTTCTTCAGATTGAAAATTCTGTAATTTGGATATTAACTTGACGTCTCCAATCGAAGCACCAACAAAAAGATCCTCCATAAGTTGTAGAAAATCAGAAATTTCTTTTACTGTAGTGTAATCTTTCGGCGTTTTACCATCCTTATTTCGTATGTTATAGATGGCACCGTACTTTAGACAGATCTTGGCAATTTCAATGCTTGCAGCTACGTGCAATGCAGAATTACCACCATTCCTTGTTCTTGCATTAACAAATGCAGTCAATTCATCGGAGCTATTTTCTTTTGTATGCATTAGAAGTTTTTCGACAATTTCAGCATGACCTTTGGAGGAAGCAATGTGCAAAGCCGTATTTCCCTTTTGGGTTGGATGCATAACATTGCATCCATTCTGCAATGCATCGTTCACTAAAAATAAATGACCTTCACTAGCAGCAAAATGAAGAAAGGTCCTCCCTTCGGAATCAATAGTTGCCAAGTTCATCATTTCTTTAATAAGCGATTCGTTTGATGCTGGATTTTGTTTAGTTTTCTCCAAATCTTCTAAATCCGACAGACTTTGAATATTTAACATATCTATATGATTTTTCATTTTTTCTACTTGCTGTTCAAATTTTAAAACTGCTGAATGATTTTCTCCCAAAATAGCTTTTTGTTTCTCAACACTGTCTTTACAAATTTTGAAACCCTCTCTGCATTTACCGCTCTTGAATAAGAATCCTCCAATTGTCATTTCTGTGTGTAAAGTATCTATGCTTTCCGAACCCAAAACACTTTTCTGAATGTCTAAAACTTCTCTTAACTCTGTAAGAGATTTATCAGTTAAATTTTGATAGCATAATACACGCTTCACGTTAAAAAGTGCCAATAGTGTTTCCGAATGAGAAGAAGTTAATACTCTGTTACTGTACTCATAAACACATTTATAGCATGTCAGAGCTTCGTCGTATTTACCCAGGTGGGCTAAAGTATTGCCAAGACAATCTTGAGATACAACTGTCAGAGGATAGTTTGGCCCAAACATTTGAAGAAACTTTTTAAATACAGTTTTATTTTTCTCCAGAGCACTGTCAGGTCGCCCTAGGTCACACAATACTTTTGTCATAAAGCATAATGTAGTCAAAGTCTGAACGTGATCTAGCCCAAAAAGTTTACGTTGTTGCGAGTAAACATCTTCAAAAATCTTTAAAGATTCTGAAACTCTACCTAAGCTTCGGTAGATAGTTGCAATAAAAAATTGCGTTTCCAAAGTACGACCGTCACTGAGGCCAAAAAGCTCCTTCTTTTTTTGGAATATTTTCTCAAAAATATCAAGTGCTTGTTTATATTTTTGTTGCTTATACATTATAAATGCTGACATTTCGTCTGATTCCCATGAAATTGGATTATCTAAACCAATATTTTGAGCTGTTTTCTTCTGAAAATCGCTTAAATTGCTTAAAGCGTCATCGAATTGTTCTTTACTTGTTAACTTAATGCATTCATCTCTTGATGTTGGACAGTTTCTGAAGAATATATTGTTTAGATGGCTTAATTTGGGAAAATCATTGAGAATAGCACAAGTTATTAGAGTTTTCCCTTCCTTGTTTTTTGCACACGCTACGGATTTTAATGAGTAAGAGTTTTCCAAATTTTCTAAAATACTTAAAATCTGAACATTGCAATTCAGCACACATGTGAAAGCTTGATCTATTAACTGTAATAGATCAATAACGTCATTGCTTGAAGCTAGATCAAGAGGAGTTTTCCTGGCTGCTGTCATTGCATTATATATAGCACCGTTTTCTAGTAGGGTTTTAGCTGCTCCAAACTTGCAATACTTTGATGCATAATGAAGAGGTGTGGCCTCCTTTTTTCCTCCAGCATTTGGTTTTCCACCATTTTCTAATAAAATTTGAATAATGTTAGCATACCCTTTCCAGGCCGCGTAGTGTAAAAGTGTCGCATCTTTTAAATCCTTTGCATTGATGCAAGCTCCCTTTTCAATAAGTGATTTTAAATTTGAAATATTGTTGCATTTTACGGTGAGAAAGAGCTCCTTAATCATTTGTAACATTTTCTTAATACCTTCATTAACAGTTAGAAGCAATGGTGTATTATAAAAAATGTCATCAACGCAGTCGTATTGCGCACCGTTGTCAAGAAGTACTTTGATTACTTCATCAAAACCAAATTTTGCGGCTAAATGAATTGGTCTTATTCCATTATCTCTAGATTCATTCACATTTATTCCGTTTTCTATTAAATATTTAACAATTTCAGTTTGGCCTGTTTCAGCTGCATAGTGAAGTGGCGTCCTATTTTGATAGCCACGTTCTGTTAACAATTTTTCACTTATTTGAATAAAGTATTTAACAATATTCAAATTGCCGCTTTGAACTGCGAAGTGTATGGGTTTCGAGCCTTCACAATCGGCTATATTCATATTGGCATTTTTGCTTATAAGAAATTTTATGATGTCTAGGTGACCACATTTAGCAGCTATATGTAAAAAAGTGTATTTGTTGTCTAATTTTTTATTTACGTTTACATTTGTATTCTCGAAAAATATTTTTACTGAGTCCAAATGACCTTGACATACAGCCAGCTCAATTGGTCTTGGATATTTTGTAGTCACTTTATTAAAATCTGCTCCCCTATCTAACAATATTTTTATGATATTAGAATGACCTCGCGCAGTTGCTATGTGCAAAGGTGTAATATTATCTTCAAAGACTATGTTCACATCAGCTCCATGCTTTAATAAGAGAGATACGATATCATCAAAACCCCTCTGAATTGCCAAAGGTAAAGAATTGTTAATGTCAGCTAATTTAGAAAATTTCTTTTTGTTTAAGAAGCAAGACACCAATCGTTCCATGCCATTGAGGGTAGCGAGATGAAGTAAAGTTTCACTTTTACCTTGAAACTGTTTTTCAATATTAATTGACTTTTTTTGGAGAAGAATTATGCATATTTCCTGGTTACATCGCACCAGAGCTTTATAAAGTGGGTCACCATCATTTACGTCTGCTCCTTTACTAATTAAAAATCGCGTTAATTCAGCGTAATTGTTTTTTGAAGACAAGCATAACACAGTGTCGTTTTTTAATGTTTTAGATTTTAAGGAACATCTCCCACTCGCTATCAGTATATTTACAATTTCAAGATGATTATAATTAACAGCGTAATGTAAAGGAGTAAATCCTCTTTGGTCCTGGATATCAATGCAGGTCATTAAATCGATTAAATGCAGCACGATTTCAATAAAACCGAAGCTGCAAGCTAAGTGCAACGGTGTTCTGCCAAAAATATCTCTAACTTCAAAATCAGATCCTTTTTCTAAAAGTTTTTTAAAAACGCTAAACCTGCATGATTTAAATAAATTATAATTGCATTTTACAGTATTTAATTCGCAATCATCGTTCAGTAAGTCCAGATATGCAGAATTTGACGCACATAAATGCAATAAAGTTTGGCCACGATTATTAAGGGGACAAATATCAGCCAATTCCGATAATAGTTTATCAGCTATTTCAAAATAACCTAGTTCTATGGCAAGACTCAAAGGTGTTAAACCTTTTTCGTTTGAAGTATTAATTTCAGCTCCACATTCGATTAGCCGGCATACGATATCTGTAGAACCATTTCGTACGCTTAGATGAAGGGAAGTGTTACCATTATCATTCTTTGCATTAATGGGCGCTTTGTTATCAATTAAAATATTAATCAGTTCTAAATTCCTATGTGGTATGGCAAAATCAAATAAAGAAGCGTCATTCTTTCCAACATCTTTAATGCTTAAACCATATTTTAGTAGCGTTTTCAAAACATTGATATGCCCTTCCTTAATGGCTATATGCAAAGGTAAATGTTGTTGACCTCCTAAAGCGTTTATATCGGCGCCATGTATCAATAAAACTTCGACAGTACATGAGTGTCCATTGCAAGCAGCGTAATGAAGTGGGCGGTAATCAAAGAAATCTTTAGCATCTCTGTTTGCTCCTTTTAAAATCAATGTTTCAACAATTTCCGTATGACCAGCATAAGAAGCTAGATGCAAAGGCGTGACCAATTTGTTTGCTGTAGAGTTAACATCTGCTCCTATATTTAGAAAATAAATTACCATGTTTGGAAGACCCATATCTGCTGCAACATGTAAGAAAGTTAAATTGTCTGCATTTCGGATCGAATTTATATCTTCTATATGAGGAAGAAATAAATCTACAATTTCCACATGATCATTAATCACAGCTCTAAATACTGGCGTTTGAAATAGTGGCTCCACATCAATTGTACCCATGTGTTGAAGTAAAGTTTTCACAACGTCAAAACAACCATTTTCTGTCGCAATATGGAGGGCTGTTTGATTTCGTTTGCACTTTTCATGAACTGATATTTTTAGCTCCTTAATTATATAATTTACTATGTCTACACGATCCAAAGCTGCAGCGACGTGGAGAATATTTCTATCACAGAAATCTTTAACATTTGGATTTAATCCACGGTTAATTAAGAATTTTATATTATCAATGTTGGACGATTTTGAAGCAAAATGTAAAGCTGTCATCAAGTCGCTGTCTCTTCCTAAGATATCAGCTCCTTTTTTTATCCAGTGTATCACATCATTGAAGGAGCCCTTAGAAAAAGCACTAAATAGCCTTTTTTGATTTTCAACAATAGATTTTGCATTCAATCGATTCGTTTTGTGTTTGATGGTAAAATTTGCTTTTCGATAGATATCATGCTTGATAATATTCACTGCAAATAAAAATATTGACTGAGTTGAATCCATTAAAATATCCACAACAGGATTTCCATGTGCTAAGTAATTCCTTAGATATCTGCCTACTAGTAGAGAGTCATCTTCGTTAGATAGCTGACTAGTTATTAAATAATGCTCAGAACGCTCTAAGCTAGACAAAAGTGATAATATAAGCATTTCGATTTCTACTTGTAATTTAAAATTATATTTATACCTAAAAAATGATTCCATGTCATTTTCAGATAGATTATGCTCGTGTATAATTTTCTTTAAAGCTGCTATATCGTTTGACAGGATATCCTGATAACAAGTGGTTGATGACTTTTTTATTTTTCTAATATTATCAGCAGTTATTTTTTTAGTTTTGGTAAAGTTCTTTTTAAGTTCCTGCAGGTTTTTAATTTCTTGTCCTTCACTATTAAATATGTTACAAATTTCGAAAATTATAGAATAGAATTTTAATAAATCCTGTTCATCTACTTGATCTTTTACGTACTTAGTTAACTTATTAAGTAATAATCCCAATCTAGTCATACCTTGCTGCATGATTTGAGGTTTGACATATTTTATTTGTTGTTTGATAAATTTCTTTACTCCAGAAATAAAACAGTTTCCCATTTGACTTTCAACAATGTGTGCACTCTTTAACAATGCCATGGTTAATTCACATTCATTCCTAGAATTTTTCAAATGACTCTTTTCAAATTTAATGATATCTTCTATTCTTGAGAAGATACTTTCTTCAAAATGTGATTTTTCCTTTATAATTTCGCTTAAATCAGATATAAGCTTTTCCAATGTATTCATAATAGCGTTACTTGGTAAAATGTTTGTTAAATCAGGCTTAATAGTTAACAGTCGAATCATACGAAACATCTCATTGAATTCATTCATGTCTTCACATTCACAAACTCTCTCCAACAAAGTTCTGACAGTTATAATATTTATTTTCTGAAGTGCCAATGTGATTCCGTGTTCTAATTTTTTCACGTCATTCTGAACAAATGAGTAAAATTCAGAGCCATACATTTCTTCAACGTCTTTACAGGTTCTTAAAGGAAAACCATGCGAAAAGGAATCTCGTAAGAATTTTAAAATAGCATTAGTTTTGTCAGGTATAAACAGCATCACTTTCTCATTTGTTGCAGAAGACAATTTGGGCGATTCTAGTGTATTTTTTAAATTCTCTCCCAAAACTTGCAGAGCTCTAACAATAACAGTTTTCCCGCTGTTTTCAAGACTGTCTACTTCTATCACTATGTCGACATATTTCTTAATAATATTGAGAGATTCATGATCACGAATTGTCTGATAATTTTGGTAAAATTCTTCAAAATGTGGATATTTGGAAATTATGCAGCTTACCACATCATCACGTTTTATTTTTTCAGGAAGCTCTCTCAACACTTCTTTGTTTATAAGATTAATTTCTTTTGTTTCATTGGCCAGGCACTCACAGAAATTTTTAAGGTATTTTACAAAGTCTTTTTCTGTTACAAAGCAGTTGATGTAACTTCCTTGATTACTCAGATAACGGATGAAGGAGATTAAGTGAAATTCCATCTCTTCCCAAGGAATTCTATCATATGTAGATTTCAGTCTTCTTTTGGATAACATTATATTCTGTGCTATTTGTTTCGCTAAGAAAACCATTTGATACTTCGATTCGCTGTTTCTGTACATCGCTTGAACTAAACCACTATACTCCAAAATAAGTGACAAACTTTCTTGGATATCATCGTGAGAATAATCAGTTGAGTCTGATGGAATGACTTGCTCAAAGTAACTGTCTAGCAAAAAGCTGTGTATATACATTTTCATTTTGGTTGATACATCAACATTTTTTAGCATTAACTCATTCAAGCTTTTTGACAGGTGAAAACACAGCTCCTGGATGTGTGTCGAAAAATAATCCAATGACCACTTCTTCATCAAAACCTCTAAAAGCTGCGTATTTCCTGTTCGTACTGCGTAATAAAAGGCATTGTGACCTTCATCATCATTATCGGCAGGCGAAGGAAAAGTTCTACCGTCTTTACTGGAGAGACCTATCAGAATAGAAGGATTTTCACTCAGCACGTGATTCAGGATTTCCATTCGGTTGTATTTGCAAGCCATTATTATCACATTCGACTTTATAAAAGGATTGTCGTCGCTATCAAAGCGAGACATTAAGTCTGGAAAAATGTTCAAATCACTCAGCAATGCCAAGATTCGACATAATCCTCGAAATATTGCTTCATCATTGGTTTTAATAGAATTTTTTATCGCTAGTAAAGTAGTTATGCAAATACGACTCTGATTTCCATCATTGTATTGCTGAAGCTCTTCAATTGTTGTAATTTCTGTTTCCGTTAGCAACTTGAATAACTTCTGTATTTGACTATCGAATTTCATATTTGTTTTATTCATCATAGATGGTTAAACTGTTGGAAAAGAAAAGTATTTTAAAGACAAACCTGAAGTTTACATTATAAGTCATAACTGGAATGAAAGTTTAAATAAAAGGTAAGGTAACGTTTTTAAAAAATACGATAGTTGTAAAGAAATTTACCTCAGAAATTAGTAAGAACTTGGTCTGCCAGACAGGTGTGTTTTCTTGAAAGGGATTTGATGCATTTCTGAAAATATACTTATTTTAGTTTTAAAAATAAAATAAAATTGAGGATAAAATTAGTTTAGCGTAACTTGATCACTTAAATAAATATTAATAAATTATTTTATTCTAAAATTATTATGTTTATCCTAATTCTTATATTTACTGAAAAATGTTTAAATTGTAATACATATAAATTTTTACATTACTTTGAACTATTTTTAATCATAAAATACCACATTTAATCAAAATTCATGGAATAGTTTCAGAGTTAAAAATTTTCAACAACACTGTATTTTAAAGTTCATTTCTCATAAAGCTTTCGACCAATTTCGTTCAAATTTCGGATATTTTTATTTCAGAATTAAGATTCATGTAGTCAGAAAATAAAACTTTCTCTTCGAATTGAAAGCAAATTTTTATCAGATGAAAAGCTTAAACTCGGAGAAATCAGTGCACATTATCAAATATCCTTTTATTCTAAACCTTTTATTCTTTTATTCTATCCTTTATTCTATCACAATTTTCAGCCTCATTCATTCTCTTGTCATAGTTTTCTTTGTTTCTTATTCGACGTGCGATCATTTCACAGTCATAGCTCGAGTTTTCTTGACTTTCTTATCGGTATTCTCCTTGACTTCGATATTTCACAGATTCCTACTCAAGTACTAATTCTTTCACTCCTGATCGCTATTCTGTCTCATTCATTTTATGCAAAATATTTTGTGCTGCCATCTACTGGAGACAAATGTTAGAATTTTGCCAATTGGTGTCTATTTGCACAATCATTGAGAAATTTTCCTAGTGTTAGAATCATTTATATTTGAACATATGAATCTTAACTTTAATGCAATTCTTAAATCAGTTTACCTACAGTGAAAAATCAATAATTTGAACAAGTGTGTATAAGAGTCATTATTTTGGCAATTACGACTCTAAGTGTTGGCGATGTAACTTACTTTTACGAAAATTCTTAATATTTTAAGTTAAGCTGACCAGCGTCCTCTAGAAACCAAAAAACTGTCGGAAAAATCAAAATATTTTTTAAAGAAGTAATTCTGTTAGATAATCTTTCAAAGAGACTTCTAAACGCAGAAAATTAAATTGGAGAGATAAAGCAGTAAGTTTTCAAATGTGTGTTTTGAAATTTTGCTACCAGTTTTTCAATCTTCCGAGGACGCTGGTCAGCTAATCCTAGATATCATTTTAACGCCATATACTTTTTTATGTATTAAAATATACATAAAAGTAATTTTTAAAATATTTCTTCATGAATGCTAAAAGAAATGCCAACAAATGAAAAATGCCTTAATAGTTATATGCTTGAATGGGACTGTCATTTTCGATAAATTGCATGCATCAAAGAAAATTTTGAATTCCATCATATGTTTTAATAAACCACTCTAGCAGACAGGCATTTTACAAAAAGAATTCAATTTTCAAACTGGAAAAAATTCTAAAAGGCCATAAAGGACTTTGGTAGGTAGGTACTTTATTTACGTCGCACTAGAGTTGCAAAATGGGCTATTTGAGAGGGTCTGACATCCCTCAGAATGATCCGAAAACATGCCATCGCAAATTTGATCCTCCGTAGAGGGGATGGCATCCCTGCTTTGGTAGCCTGACAACCTGCGCGCGAAGTCGAGTACTTTACGGTAGAACAGTTTAACGAGGACTGATACCACGCTCCCTCGACCCCTACGAAGGCTGATCAAAATGATCACCTATCCGCTAACCACAATTAGTGATGCCTGTTTTCGGTGTTCTACTGGCAATCATGTCTTAACGATCAGTCCACTGCGGGACATAATGAACTTTGTATAAGAATGTCTGGGAGAAAAGCTTCATTTTATGAAAGTGAAAAGCATTTGTAGTTTAATTTTTTATAATTTAAAAACTTGGTTTAATTTAAAAGCTTTAATGCTTCTATAAAAGTTTGCAAGAACTGAGAATAAGGCAGCAACTTTTATAATTTTCATCTAGGTGGAAAAATGTCGCCAAGTTGGCGATTTTAAAAAGGTTTAGTTACTTTTAAATAATTTAAGTTATTTGTCTGTTATAAAGCTCAGATAATTCTTTACTGCAAGACATTAATAGTTTAAAATGATTGTTTTCTTTCAAGTGTCAGCCACTTAAATTCTAGCTTTTTTATTGTTCTTGGTGAGGTAGCTACGAAAAACCATGTTTTAAAGAAACTGTTTTTAATAACAGTCAATTTTTATGCATCCGAAAATATTAATAACAAAAATTATTTTCAAAATAATGACATTAACGAAAGAATAACGTATTTAAAATCTTAGCTGATTTTCTCATTGCTCTCTTTTACTCTATATTTATTCGAATTTTAAGATATCATGGCTAGGGGTATGGTTAGTAACTTGCATAAAAACTGTAGCTTGTTAAAGGAAAACGATTGCAGGTTTGAAATTAGCAATGTTTAAGCATTTAAGCATTTCCGAAAGTATTTAAAAATATATCTAAATATCTTTCCTGATATCTATCCTGCCTAAATATCTGAAATATCAGCGAAAATGTCTTAATATATTCCGTTAAAAAATCCAATGTAATAAAAACTAACCAGTGTTATTATTATGTAACTATTGCACGGATACAACTTAAGCTAAAAAATATAAAGCGATATGAATATTTTATGAACAAAAAACAATTATTTAATTTAACAGTTTATTTTCATAAATCACACATAGGTAGGACTTCCAGCTAGATAAATATGATGAATCATTTTATGCACTGACAGAAATTTCTCGGAAAAAATGGTTGGTTAGAAAACAATTATTTAATTAAGCAGATTATTTTTATAAATCACTCTTAGGCAGGACTCACAGCTGGATATATATATGCTGAATCATTTTATACACTGACAGAAATTTCTCGGAAAAAATGGTTGGTTAGAAAACAATTATTTAATTAAACAGTTTATTTTTATAAATCACTCTTAGGTAGGACTCACAGCTGGATATATATGTGCTGAATCATTTTATACACTGATAGAAATTTCTCGGAAAAAATGGTTGGTTAGAAAACAATTATTTAATTAAACAGTTTATTTTTATAAATCACTCTTAGGTAGGACTCACAGCTGAATATATATATGCTGAATCATTTTATACGCTGATAGAAATTTCTCGGAAAAACTGGTTGGTTAGAAAACAATTATTTAATTAAACAGATTATTTTTATAAATCACACATAGGTAGGATTTCCAGCTAGATAAATATGCTGAATCATTTTATACACTGTTAAAAATTTCTCGGAAAAAATGTTTGGATCAATAACATTTAATTTCATTGTCATTTTACCATATTTAGACAAAAACAGTTGAATAAGCATAAATAAGATGGTAATCAAATTGTTAACCGTGAGAAAAACCGTTTATTATATGATTTCACCCAATAATGTAAATAACCAGAAACTTATAGCTCCAACTAAGCCCATTAAAAGAAGCCACTGTCTTGCAACCATACATGGCAGTACTTTTACTTTCGTTACTTGTACCGCCGGTACAAGTAAAAAGTACGTACTTTTACTTGTACTTCGTTACTTTTTAAATTTAGTACTTTTACTTGTACTTTCGTTACTTTTTTAGGGAAAAAGTACAAGTATTTGTAACGGAAATATCGAATGAAATCGTTACTTTTTTCTAAAACTCGGTAAGCTTTCTAAAAAAACAAAAAATTAAATTTAAAAAAAATGCTTATGTTTTTTTAATTTATAAAATTAATGTGCAATATATATGCATTCACAGCTAACTTCGTGTTTAAATACCTTCTGTTTCAACTTATACTGCACATTCAATTATTTTTTACTAGCTCAAAGATCACAAAGCTATCTGAAACCCCGTGTTTGCTTTGTTTATGTTTGTGCTTTTAAAACGCGTTTCTAAAGAGTAAAACAATTTTAAATCAATGGTAATTTAAATAAATAAAAATAATAAACTAAAAATTAAAATCAATAGATAAAATTTCTTTTTCGTGCAAATCCATAAAAAGTTTGATATTAAAATTATATTTGATTTTAAAATTATATTATACGATTATATTATAAAATTATATTATAATATTCTTCCGAATTTAAAAATAAATTAATGTCCATAACTTTCAAAATTAAAAATAATTAAATAAATAACAACAATTTTGCAAAAACATTAAAGAACATAAGAATATTATTCAATAAAATTTTAGGTTACTTTGAATTTTCGATTTCCTAGAAATGTACTTTTAAATCGTTACTTTTTTTGTTTAGTACTTGTACTTTTACTTGTACTTTTTACTCGTTACTTTTTAAAATAAGAACTTTTTACTTTTTACTCGTTATTTTTTTAAAAAATACTTGTACTTTTACTCGTTACTTTTTAAAAGTAACGTTGCCATATATGCTTGCAACTGGGTACATATTATAGCCGAGAGAACTAATCTGGAAGAACTTGGGTTGGAGTCCCAGGGTTAACACCACAGCATTTCCACCATTCGCTTCTACTAATTAAGAGTTTCAAGTTTCCTGCACTCTCCAATGCCTATTAACTAACGAAAACCCTGACTCCTACATCCAGTTAAATTTCTTCGTTACGGTTTTGAAACCATCATAGTTGTAAATGGTTCGAAAACTGAATAGTTTTGTATTTATGGTTTCATAAGCATTTTAGGAGTAAACGGTTTCTTAACAATAAAAGTAAAATATGTTCTTTATCGCACACTTTCCGGTTAATTGGATGGACAGACTATCGTCGTTTATTTTACCATAATTTTAGAATGAAAATTCTAACAGTGCATTCTGTTAGTCAAGAATATGTTAAACTCGAAAAAAAGTATGATTAAGTTGTCTTTTACCACTATTTAATTTTTTTGGACTTGAAGCACTGCTGTTATGTCGATCCCTTTTAGGTTCATTTAATTCTGTGCTTATTCCTATTAATTGGAATTCTACGAAATAAATTGTTTTACTGTCTAGTTCTAGTTAACTAGAATTGTTTTATTTAGAGTCGCAGTATTTGCTTAATTTTGTAGTATTAATAATTTCTATATCTGCGAAATATTTATTTGAGTGGTTACGAAGTTCAGAAATATTAAAAACAAAGGTTATTTAAGAAACTTCAGAAATTAATTATCAGTATTGTTTTAATACTAATTTAACAACACGATTATTTATCTATCTGAAATATTATCGGAAAAATTCTTCTATACCAAATTTTTTTTGTAGACAAAATTATTTTAATCTTAATTTCTTAATTTATCTATTGTCATTGTTCCGAGAAAGAAAAACATTTTCTGAAACAACTAAAGTATTAATTCAGTTGAAGGGAAGGCAATTAGCATATATTGGGAAGACAAAAATTAGTTAAAATATATATTTTAAAGTAATAACATTTATGAGATTTCCCTTTGGTGAATTATCACTAAATGAGGGTAAAAAGCACTGTCCACCATTACAATAGTATGTACTTTTTACCGACCACTCAAATGCTGTTTGAAAAAGTCCTTCAGGTGCTATAGAGCTTCACCCTCAATTTTAAAAGGTTTCTCACGAGATTTTTAAAATTTAGGAGAATAAAATTTATCGTAATAAACTTCTAAAATTTAGTAGGAAATCTCAAGCATTATGTTTTACAATACTTTAGAATGATTACAAATTTATTATGAATTGTTGAGCCTAAAATTAAAAAAAAGAAAGGAAATATTTGGTTACGTTTTATCATCATCAATGGCTTGACAGACCCAGCAATTAGTAATTTTTAGGAAGAAAAAAATTAGTTAAAAGATATAATTTAAAATAATACATCTATGAAATTTCCCTTTGGCAAGTTATCACTAAGTGATGGTAAAAACTATCTCCATCATTATAACAGTATGCACTTTTTGCCGACCCCTCAAATGTAATTTGAAAAATTCCTTCAGTGCTATAGAGCTCCACTCTCAATTTTATAAGGACTCACAAAAGGTTTTTAAAATTTATGAGAATAAAATTTAACGTTAGAAACTTCTAAAATTTAGAAGGAAATCTCAAGCATTATGTTTTACAATACTTTAGAATGATTACAAATGCATTATGAATTGTTGAGCCTAAATTTATAAAACGGAAAGAAAATATTCGGTAACGATCATCAATGGCTTAACAGCCCCAGCGGGGTCCTTGACCTTCTCATAAAGTTTTTTTTCTGTCTAACATTTTTTCTTCTAGCGTTTTACACTTTTAAGTTTTTGAAACCAAGAGTTCTTTTTCTAGGCCATATATCAGTCTAAAATTCAGCCTGCCTCTTTTTCGTTTGCCAACTGGTCTGGCATTGAAAGCTCGTTTTATGGTACAGTCTGACTGAAAAATAAAGTCTGAAAAATAAAGACCAGTAGTAAAATACATTACGGATGCCCCATCACCTAAATTCTTAATTATATATAGTTTCCTTTTGATTCCAAACTAGTGCTATGGTTAAACTAATTTTCAGTTACCATAAACAAAATAAAGAAACAAACAATGTTCCTCTGTTATTTCTTCTCGTTTGAAAATCAAAATTTGGTTACTTAATAGTTACTACAAATTAACATTCATAATTTCACACAGTATGTTTTCGCTGACAGTTTTTAGTACTATACACACAGTTCATAATTAAAAAAATATATAAATTTCAAAAAATATATAAATTAAAGTTATTCTGTATCATTTCATTTAGTCAACGTCCAAGCATTGTAATTCAAGAACGAATTATCAAATAAACATTTATTCTCAAAAACGTTCATAAAAACGTTAAACTTAATAAAAAACTGATTGTTCATGAAAAGATATTTTTTCATTTTTATATCTTAAAAGAATTATCTTGTCATAAATTTGACTGGGGAACAATTTTTTTTTCCTGTTGCATGATACCTTTTAACGAATTCAGGAGATATTTTCACTTCGCTAATTTTAGACCTGATGTCTGTTTTTCTATCCAAGCTATATTTTTTGAAATGACATTTTCATTCTAATTTTCGCCGAAATGTGCAACTTAAAAATGTTTTATGTAATTAGATGTTACGTAAATGTTAACTAACTTCTTGGTGAGTTAGGGCAGTGTTCCCCAACCACCGGTCCGCGAACCGGTACCGGTACGTGGATCAAATGGTACCAGGCCATCCATTTCTTTGAACCTGAATTTAAATTCCGCGGTTTATACCTCAAATTTAAAATATCTGTGTTCCATTAAAATTTTGTTTATTTATAAAAAAGGGAACCCCCAAAGGTAGTGACATAAATTTTTTAATGTTTGTAATGTATCATTGTCTCCGATTACCCCCAGATGGAACCGTCTCATTGCAAAGAAGCAAGCTCAGGATTCTCATTGATTTAACGTTCTAGTAATTTCAAATGTTAAATCACTTCATATTTATTTTTTGGTGTATAACTGTATTTTATTTAGAAGGCATGTTTAAATACAATTGAATCAAATTTAATAAATCAAAAATATAAACAATCAACGCCCCCCCCCAAGCGGGATGCGGTGAAATTATCAAACGTTGACTGGTCCGCGGTGATAAAAAGGTTGGGGAACACTGAGTTAGGGCATATCATCAGGATTAAAATCGCATAAGAACCTATGGCTGAGAATGTAGCTATTCGCTACCAGAAGTGCTTCCCTATTATATACTGTTTCTTTGTTTGCTTCAGAACAAGTCATAATAGGGAGGCTCCCCGAGGGAAGCGTAACAATGAGATTTCAGCAGGGATTAAGCAATTTTTGACGATGTTCCATGACTCTTCTAGAAAATTATCGTATCATTTACTCGCCCCCCATGTAAAATATAACGATTTTAAACTTACGCTTCGACTAAAAATACACTAAAAATGGTCTTCATAAAAATGTGTAGCTTTAGGAAAAAAACTAATTTTTTTATTCGAAATCCTCACACCTAAATTAAGCAAGATCAGGCTTTTGAATAAATGCAACACAAAATTTGTTCCTCTGTGTTATAATCACATCATGCATACACAATTTTATACTTTTATATTATTACAAAATTAACAGAAAAATAAAACTAAATAACATTTTAATAAAACATTTTAGCTACATAGTTGTATCATCCGATGCTTTAACTGCCGAAAAAACATGCCGACAGTAGTATAGTAATACAAAGCAATATAGTTTTGAAATAACAATAAAGTTTTCTGTCTAAGGAATTAGTAGGAAAAAAGGTACCTTTCTTCATTAAAATTAAGTTTTTGAGTCAAAATAAGCATATCAATGTTATACATAATTTAAGCCATGTCACTTTAAAGAATGAACAGGTCAATAGTTCAAAAATTATAAGAATGATCCGTTTTTATAACAATGCATGGTTAATGAACAAAGAATAAAACCAAGACGGAAATCTTAAATTACTACATTCCATAACTAGTTTTCAAAACAATTTCGTACTTTCTTTATTTCAAGATCAAAGGTTAAGCTTAATCCATTCAGCAATATTTTTGTGTCCGTTAGTCACAACAACTTGGAATAAACTGCGGTTCTGTTCATTTCTCGCATTTGAAACTGCCAACTTTTCTTCGGATTGCAGATTTTCTAATTTGGATATCAACTTGATGTCTCCAATGGAAGCACCAATAAAAAGTTCTTCAACAAGTTGTAGAAAATCAGAAATTTCTTCTACTGTGGTGTAATCTTTTGGCGTTTTTCCATCCTTATTTCGTATGTTATAGATGGCACCGTACTTTAGGCAAATCTTTACGATTTCAAAGCTTGCAGCGGCGTGCAATGCAGAATTGCCACCATTCCTTGTTCTTGCATTTACAAATGTAGTCAATTCATCGGAGCTATTTTCTTTTGCATGCATTAGAAGTTTTTCGGCAATTTCAGCGTGCCCTTTGGATGACGCAATGTGCAAAGCTGTGTTTCCCTTTTGGGTTGTCTGCATAACATTACATCCATTCTTTAATGCATCGTTTACTAAAAATAAATGACCTTCACTCGCAGCAAAATGAAGAATGGTTCTCCCTTCGGAATCAATAGTTACGAAGTTGAACATTTCTTTAATAAGCGTCTCGTTTGATGCAGGAACTTGCTTAGTTTTGTCCAAATCATCCGAATTTGACGAATTTTGCAAATTCAACAAATCTACATAATTTTTCATTTTTTCTACCTGCTGATCCAATTGTAATGCTGCTGAATGATTATTATCTCCCATAATCGCTTTTTGTTTTTCAACACTGTCTTTATAAATTTTGATACCCTCTTTGTATTTACCGCTCTTGAATAGGAATTCTCCAACTGTCATTTCCGTATGTAAAGTATCCATGTGCTCTGAACCCAACATTTTTTTCTGAATCTCTAAAACTTCTCTTAACTCTTTAAGAGATTTATCAGTTAAGTTTTGAAGGCATGATAGACGCCTCATGCTAAAAAGCGCCAACAGAGTTTCCGAATGAGATGAAGTTAATACTCTGTTGTTGTACTCATAAACACATTTATAGCATGTCAGAGCTTCGTCATATTTACCCAGGTGAGTTAAAGTATTGCCAAGACAATCTTGAGCTAGTACTGTCAGAGGATTGTCTGGACCAAACATTTGAGTAAACTTTTTAAGTGCAATGTTGTTTTTTTCCAGTGCATCTTGCGGCCGCTCTAGTGCACATAATACTTTCGTCATATGGCATAATGTAGTCAAAGTAGGAACGTGATCTAATCCAAAAAGTTTGTTTTGTTCTGAGTAAACATCTTCAAAAATCTTTAAAGATTCTGGAAATCTACCTAAGCTGTGGAAGATTGTTGCAATAAAAAATTGCGTAATCAAGGTACGACCGTCGCTGAGGCCAAAGAGCTCCTTCTTTTTTTGGAATATTTTCTCAAAAATATCAAGTGCTTGTTTATACTTTTGTTGTTTATACATTATAAATGCTGACATTTCATCGGATTCCAATGAAATTGGATTATCTAAACCAATATTTTGAGCTGTTTTCTTCTGAAAATCGTTTAAATTGGTTAAAGCTTCATCATAGTTTTCCTTAAGTGTTAACTTGATACATTCATCTCTTGATGTTTGACAGTTTTTGAAGAATATATTGTTTAGATGGCTTAATTTGGGAAAATCATTGTGTATAGCACAAGTTATTAGAGTTTTCCCTTCCTTGTTTTTAGCACACGCTACGGATTTTAATGCATAAGAATTTTTCAAGTTTTCTAGCGTACTTAAAATCTGAATATTGCAATTCAGCACACATTTGAAAGCGTGATCTATTAACTTTAATAGATCAATAACATCATTGCTTGAAGCTAGACCAAGAGGAGTTTTCGTGTCTGCTGTCATTGCATTATATATAGCACCGTTTTCTAGCAGAGTCTTAGCTGCTTCAAGTTTGCCATACTTTGACGCATAATGAAGTGGTGTGGCGTCGTTTTTTCCTCCAGCATTTGGTTTTCCACCATTTTCTAATAAAATTTGAATAATGTTAGCATAACCTTTCCAGGCCGCGTAATGTAAAAGTGTCGCATCTTTTAAATCCTTCGCATTGATGCAAGCTCCTTTTTCAATCAGTGATTTTAAATTTGAAATATTGTTGCATTTGACGGCCAGAAAAAGCTCTTTAATCATTCGTAACGTTTTTTTAATACTTTCATTATCAGTAAGATCCAAGGGCGTATTATGAAAGATGTTGTCAACGCAGTCATACTGTGCACCATTTTCAAGAAGTACTTTGAGTACTTCATCAAAACCAAATTTTGCGGCTAAATGAATTGGTCTTATTCCATCATCTCTAGATTCATTGACATTTATTCCGTTGTCTATTAAATATTTAACAATTTCTGTTTGCCCTGTTTCAGCAGCATAGTGGAGTGGCGTGCTATTTTGATAGCCACGTTCTGTTAAGATTTTTTCATCGATTTGAATAAAATATTTCACAATATTCAAATTTCCGTTTCGAACTGCTGAGTGTATTGGTTTTGAGCCTTCACAATCAGCTGTATTTAAGGTGGCATTATTGCTTATAAGAAATTTTATGATGTCTAGGTGACCACATTCAACAGCTATATGTAAAAAAGTGTATTTTCCGTCTAATTTTTCATTTACGTTTACATTTGTATTCTCGAAAAATATTTTCACTGAGTCGAAATGACCTTGCCATACAGCCAGCTCAATGGGTCTTGGATATTTTGTTGTCACTTTATTGAAATCTGCTCCCCTATCTAACAATATTCTTACGATTTTGGAATGACCTCGTGCAGTTGCTATATGCAAAGGTGTAGTATCATCTTCAAAGACAATGTTCACGTCAGCTCCATGCTTTAACAAGAGAGATACAATATCATCAAAACCACTCTGAATTGCCAAAGGCAAAGAATTGTTAATGTCAGTTAATTTGGAAACTTTCTTTTTGTCTAAAATGTAAGACACCAATCGTTCCATGCCTTTGAGGGTAGCGAGATGAAGTAAAGTTTCACTTTTACCTCGAAACTGTTTCTCGATATCAATTGATTTATTTCGAAGAAGAATTATGCATATATCCTCGTTACCCCGCACTAGAGCTTTAAAGAGTGGGTCACCATCATTTACGTCTGCTTTTTTACTAATTAAAAATCTTGTTAATTCAGCATAATTGTTTTTTGAAGACAAGCATAACACAGTATCGCTTTTTAATGTTTTGGATTTTAAAGAACATTTCCCACTCGCTATCAGTATATTAACTATCTCAGGATGATTACTGTTAACAGCGTAATGTAAGGGTGTAAATCCTTGTTTGTCTTGGATATCAATGTGGGTCATTAAATCGATTAAATATTGCACGATTTCAATATAACCAGAGCTGCAAGCTAAGTGCAAAGATGTTCTGCCATAAATATCTCTAACTTCAATATCAGATCCTTTTTCTAAAATTTTTTTAAAAACGCCAAGCCTTCTTGATTGAATTAAATTATAATTACTTTCTATACTATTTAATTCGCAATAGTCGTCCAGAAAGACCAGATGTGCAGAATTTAAAGCACAGATATGCAATAAAGTTTGCCCTTCATTATCAACGGAATGAGTATCAGCCGATGCAAGTAGTAGTTTATCCGCTATCTCAAAGTAACTTAGTCTTATGGCAGAACTCAAAGGTGTTAAACCATTTTTATTTGAAGTATTAATTTCAGCTCCACATTCGATTAGCCGACTTACGATATCTGTGGAACCATTTCGTACGCTTAGATGAAGAGGAGTGTTATCATTATCATTCCTTGCATTAATGGGCGCTTTGTTATCAATTAAAATATTAATCAGTTCTAAATTCTTATGTGGTATGGCATACTCAAATAAAGAAGCGTCATTCTTTGCCACATCTTTAATGCTTAAACCGTATTTAATTAGCGTTTTTAATACATTGATATGTCCTTTCTTAATGGCTATATGCAAGGGTAAATGTTGTCGATCTCCTAAAGCGTTTACATCTGCACCATGTATCAATAAAACTTCAACAGTACATGAGTGTCCATTGCTCGCAGCGTAATGAAGTGGGCAGTTATCAAATATATCTTTAGCATTTATGTGTGCTCCTTTTGAAATCAATATTTGAACAGTTTCCGTATGACCAGCGTAAGAAGCTAGATGCAAAGGCGTAACCAATTTGTTTGCTGTGGAGTTAACATCTGCTCCTTTATGAAGAAAATAAATCACCATGTTTGGAAGACCCATATCTGCTGCAACATGTAAGAACGTTAAATTTTCTGAATTTCGGATCGAATTTATATCTTCTATATGAGGAAGAAATAAATCTACAATTTTCACATTGTCATTAATCACAGCTTTAAAAACTGGCGTATGAAATAGTGGCTCCACATCAATTGTACCCAAGTGTTGAAGTAAAGTTTTCACAACGTCAAAACAACCATTTTCAGTCGCAATATGAAGGGCTGTTTGATTTTGTTTGCACATTTCATGAACTGATATTTTTAGTTCCTTAATTATATAATTTACTATGTCTATACGATCCAAAGCTGCAGCGACGTGGAGAATATTTCTATCACAGAAATCTTTAACATTTGGATTTAATCCACGGTTAATTAAGAATTTTACATTATCAATGTTAGATGATCTTGAAGCAAAATGTAAAGCTGTCATCAAGTCGCTGTCTCTTCCATAGATATCAGCTCCTTTTTTTATCCAGTGTATCACATCATTGAAGGAGCCATTAGAAAAAGCACAAAACAGTCCTTCTTGATTTTCAACAATAGATTTTGCATTCGATCGATTCGTTTTGTGTTTGATGGCAAAATTTGCTTTCCGATAGATATCGTGCTTGATAATCTTCACAGCAAATAAAAATATTGACTGAGTTGAATCCATTAAAATATCAACAACAGGATTTCCATGTGCTAAGTAATTCCTTAGATATCTGCCAACTAATAGAGGATCATCTTCGTCAGATATCTGACTAGTTATTAAATAATGATCAGAATCCTCTAAGCTAGCCAAAAGTGATAATAGAAGCATTTCAATTTCTACCTGTATTTTGAAATTATTTTTATACCTAAAAAATGAATCCAGGTCATTTTCAGATAGATTATGCTCGCATACAATTTTCCTTAAAGCTGCTATATCCTTTGACAGGATATCCTGATAACATGTGGTTGAAGACTTTTTTATTTTTCTAATATAATCAATGGTTATTTTTTTAGTTTTGGTAAAGTTCTTTTTGAGTTCTTGCAAGTTTTTAATTTCGTGCTCTTCACTATTAAATATGTAAACAATTTCAGAAATTATGGAATAAAATTTTAATGAATCCCTTTCTTCTATTTTATCTTTTACGCTCTTTGCTAACTCATTTAGCAATAATCCCAGTCTGCTCTTGCCTTGCAACATGGTTTTAGGTTTTAGGTATTTTAGTTTTTCTCTGATAAAATTCTTTACTCCAGAAATCAAACTACCTCCCATTTGACTCTGAACAATGTGTGCACTATTTAACAATGCCATGGTTAATTTAAATTCGTTCCCTGAATTTTTCAAATGACTCTTTTCAAATTTAATGATATCTGCTATTTTTGAGAAGATAATTTCTTCAAAATGTGATTTTTCCTTTATAATTTCGCTTAAATCAGATATAAGCTTTTCCAATGTATTCATAATAGCGTTACTTGGTAGAATGTTTGTTAAATCAGGTTTAATAGTTAACAGTCGAATCATACGAAGCATCTCATTGAATTCATTCATGTCTTCACATGCACAAACTCTCTCCAACAATGTTCTGACAGTTATAAAATTTATTTTCTGAAGTGCTAATGTGATTCCGTGGTCTAATTTTTTCACGTCATTCTGAACAAATGTGTAAAAGTCAGAGCCATACATTTCTTCAATGTCTTTACAGGTTGTTAAAGGGAAACCATGCGAAAAGGAATCTCGCAAGAATTTTAAAATAGCGTTAGTTTTGTCAGGTATAAACAACATCAATATGTCATTTGTTTCAGAAGACAGTTTAGGCGATTCTAGTGTATTTTTTAAATTTTCTCCCAAAACTTGCAGAGCTCTAACAATAACAGTTTTCCCGTTATTTTCAAGATTGTTTACTTCTGTCATAATGTCGACATATTTTTTAATGATATGGAGAGATTCATGATCACGAATTATCCGATAATTTTGGTAAAATTCTTCAAATTGTGGATATTTGGAAATTATGCATCTTACCACATCATCATGTTTTACGTTTTCAGGAAGCTTACTTAACGCTTCTTTGCTCATATAATTAATTTCTTTGGTTTCATTGGCCAGGCACTCACAGAAATTAGTGAGGTATTTTACAAAGTCATTCTCTGTTACAAAGCAGTTGATGTAACTTCCTTGATTACTCAGATACCGGATGAAGGAGATTAAGTGAAATTCCATCTCTTCCCAAGGAATTTTATCATATGTAGATTTCAGTCTTTTTTTGGATAACATTATATTCTGAGCTATTTTTTTCGCTAAGAAAACCATCAGATACTTTGATTCGCTGTTTTTGTACATAGTTTGAACTAAACCACTATACTCTAAAATAAGTGACAAACTTTCCTGGATATCGTCATGAGAATAATCAGTTGAGTCTGATGGAATGACTTGCTCAAAGTAGTTGTCTAGCAAAAAGCTGTGTATATACATTTTCATTTCGGTTGATACATCAACATTTTTTAGTATTAACTCACTCAAGCTTTTTGACAGGAGAAAACACAGCTCTTGGATGTGTGTCGAAAAATAATCCAATGGCCACTTCTTCATCAAAACCTTTAAAATCTGTGTATTTCCTGTTCGTACTGCGTAATAAAAGGCATTGTGACCTTCATCATCATTATCGGCAGGCGAAGGAAAAGTTCTACCGTCTTTACTGGAGAGATCTCTCAGAATAGAAGAATTTTCATTCAGCACGTGATTCAGGATTTCCAATCGGTTGTATTTGCAAGTCATTATTATCACATTCGACTTTATAAAAGAATTGTCGTCGCTATCAAAGCAAGACATTAAGTCGGTAAAAATGTTCAAATCACTCAGTAATGCCAAGATTCGACATAATCCTCGAAATAGTACTCCATCATTAGTTTTAATGGATTTTTTTATCGCTTGTAAAGTTTTCATGCAAAGATTCTGATTTCCTTCATTGTACTGCTGAAGCTGGTCAATTGTCGCAATTTCTGTTTTCGTTAGCAACTTGAATAACTTTTGTGTTTGTCTATCGAATTCCATCTTTGTTTTATTCATCATGGATGGTTAAACTGTTGGAAAAGAAGAGTATTTTATAGACAGACTTGAAGTTTACATTTAAAGTCATAACTTGAATGAAAGCTTAAATTAAAGGTTAGGAAATATTTTTGAAGAAAGGGGTTGATAATAGCTTCATAAAGAAATTTAGCTTGGAAATTTGCAAGAAATGGGTCTGACGGAACGATGTGTTTTCTTCATTGCGGCTTGATACATTTCTGAGAAAAATTTAGTTTAGCATAACAAAAGGAATATTAATTAGTTACATTCACCGAAATTATTATCCAAGTCATTATTTTCATTTAAAAATGTTTAAATTCTAATGCATACAAATTTTTACATTATTTTAACCTGTAATTTTTAATGGCAAAATACTGCATTTGAACAAATTTTGTCGAATATTCTCGGAGTTATAAAAATTCGAAAAAAAATCTGTACTTTTAAATCAATTTCTCAAACAATGTTCAACTAATATCGTTCAAATTTTGGAATTTTTTGGTTCAGAATAAAAAGATAAGTAAAATATGCATTTTTTACAACTCAAATTTTTTTAAAAATCTTATTGAATATTAAAAAAAACTAATAAATTAAAACTAATTTTTTCTACGAGGAATTATCATTAAAAAATGAATTACATAATGGTTTTCGATTCCCTTTGCACTTCCCGAGAGGTGGCGATATTATCATTTGAAATCGAAATTCTGATATACCGACAAAGTATGTTTTTGAGTTTGATTTCGAAACTTAATAAATAACGCTAATCAATTATTTCATTTTATAACCGTCGTTGAACAGTCGACCCAATTTTTGAATTTGCGACTACTAAAGGTAGCGTTGTAATTTTCTACTCCGTATCTTTGTAATTTTGTACGTAATACAGAAGATAATGAAACTCCTGTATCAAATATTGGGTAAAATATGTCTTTGTGGAGAACTTTTTGATGGAAATCACCCACATTTGCGTTACATGGATATTGAAACCACGAGACCCTCTCATGGTTACCCTCAGGGCTAAAGAGAATATAAGGGCTAGTTCACTCTTTTGAGGAAACTCTCGCCACGCCAAATCTCCGACTTTCGCCTGTGACTTCACGGTGGCGCAACGCTTGAACTGTTACTTCAAGAACGAAGAGTTCGGTCTAACTAGTTCTAACTAATATTGGAGCATTCTTTTTTGTGACATATTCCAAGACATTCGCTGTTTTCTATAATTATTTTCCTCAGTTTCCTTATGTGAGTTACAAAAATTTAAAATTATTAACAAAATGCCAGTGTGTGCGATTGCAACGTGCAAAATCTGATAGAAACACAAAGGAAAAAATGTAGTTTTCAACGTGTTTCCTAAAGTAAATGAACAACTATGTAAAGAATGGCTTCAACGTTGCAAACGAAATAACCCAGTTTTATATAAAATCTGCATGAATATGCAGTAAGCATTTCTTGAAAGAAGATTATGAAGTTTGCTTAGATTGCCGATTAGAATGTTTTTAAAATTGTCCTAACTCTACCAAGTGCTCTCTTATAAGATAAGATTAATTGGGAGGATTAATTGTTCCATCAACAGCATGGATGGAAGTTTGTCAGGAATTTGAGAACAATTTTCAAAGTGTACATGGAACGTTTTACAGAAAATCAGAAAGTATCATCAAAGAACTTATAAATGAATTAGAGGGACGATATCCCGCAGCGAATAAAACAGCAATGTGCTTATTTTGTCTTTCAAAACTTTTATAAGAATTCGCAATGTAAATTGAAACCACCCAGTTACTTCAAAAAGAAAGGCCGACGAACATATTAAAATATGGATAAAGTCAACGAAAAGAAACTTAAATAAAAAGTATAAATAATTAATAGTTAAAATTTTCCGAATTTCATAACGTAATTTTTAATGTAGTTATTCTAAATATGTATGATTCTTAAACTATTTTCTTTTAAATTTAAACATCTATAAGCAATTGTAAAATTTCTAATATTATTATGAATCTAAATTATTATTTTGTTACATTAATTAGCATTTAAGGCTGTTGTTTCCTAATGATTAAGTATAAACCAATTGCCATTTACAGCATATTTTAAATTCAGGATTCTAAATTTAACCCAACTTTACAAATTATTGTTATCGAACAATTTGTAACTAAAAAAGTGTCGATATATGTATTAAAATTTTTTACAGTAGAATAATAATAAAAATAAAAGTTTATAACAAAGAAATATTAGTATAATAAAAGTTAAAAGCGAAAATTTTAAAAAAGTATTTATAGCGTCATTTGCGATAACTAGTAAGATATTTTTATAAGTTTAAAATGGTACTTAATTAAATATTTTGGTAAAGAAAAATTTTTAGCTATGTTTTTCAAGGGAAATAATGTGCTAATTGTATAAAGTTTGAAATTTAATTTTAAGAAAAAGTCGAACTTATTTTTACAGGGAGAATGATGCTAAGTTTTCATAATATTTCTGCTTGCAATCTCCAAGATCTGTGTACACAGTGACGTCATGAGGAGAGAAATCGTAGCTTCAGTTCTAAGAGAGGAATAAACTAACCCTTCTATTCTCTTCAGCCCTGGGTTAGCCTAGCGGCATGGAAATGCGGTCGTTTTTAAAAGATATGCGTATGTTTTTGCTCTGACTACAATCAAGCCTTTAAGTCGGACTAAAACAGAAAAACCTAACAGTAGATCCACTTCAATTATAGTTGATTTTCAGGAGAAATATATAAATCTTTAATATTATTAATTATAAACTATTCTTCATTGTAAACACTTCTCTCCTCTATTTAAATACACTTCAATTTGTGGCATACATGGTATTTTGTATTTTCAAGTCGTAAGAGTCGTCTGTGGATATCATATTTAATATTTCCATACCCTCAATTGTTGCCTCAATTTTAATACAGATCAATTTGTTGCCTTCTGAACACTTTAACTTGTTACCTAATGAAAACTTTAGTTTGTTGCGTACTGGCCATTTTAATTCGTTGCCAACATGCTTCATGACATTTTAAGTCGTAAGACAAACCGTGAACATCATATTGAACATTTCATGCCCACACTTTTCACATTTATTTCCATACACTTCAATTTGTGGCATACATGATATTTTGGTTTTCAAGTAGTAAGAGAAAACCGTGGATATCATATTTAATATTTCCATACCCTCAATTGTTGCCTCAATTTTAAAACAGATCAATTTGTTGTCTTCTGAACACTTTAATTTGTTCCCTATAGAAGACTACAGTTTGTTGCGTAGTGGACACTTTAATTTATTGTCTGCCTGCATGCTACGTGCATTTTCAAGTAAGTAAGAGAAACCGTGGATATCATATTGAACAATTCCTTACCCTCACTTGTTTACTCTTTTACAATACGCTTCAATTCCTTGTTTACTGAACACTTCAATTTGTTGCATATATGCTATTTCGCATTTTCAAGTCGAAAGAAAAAAATGTGGATATCATATTGAACATTTCCGTAGCCTCACTTATTAACCCATAATTTCAGCCACGGATTTGCGCGAAATAGATTTGCACAGGAAAAATTTTTTTTAGTAAATAATTTTATTCACGGATTTGCCCGAAATGGATCTGCACATGGCAAAATTATATAAATTAGCAATGAAAATTTTTAGTGAATAATTTTAGCCACGGATTTGCGGGAAATAGATTTTCACATGGAAATATTATATAAATTAACAAAGAAATTTTTTAGTAGATAATTTTAGCCACTGATTTGACGGAATTGGATTTGCACATGGAAAAATTATATAAATTAATAAAGCAATTTTTTTACTAAATAATTTTAGCCACGGATTTGCCGGAAATGGATTTATTAATGGCATATGGAAAAATTATATAAATTAACAAAGAAAATTTTTAGTAAATATATCTACAATAATACATGATTAACTCTATAATTTTATATGGAATATTATTACTTTAGTTGGGTATCCATTGTTTTTTATCAAATTTTGAAAGAGTTTATTTGTTTTTTGGATAAATAAATATTAGTACATATTCTTTTAATTCTACTCATTTCATTAAAAGTGGAATACCGCAAGGATCTAATTATTCATCTATCTTAGCTAACTTATTTTTGCATTATTATGAAAAAAATTATACTCTTAGTATTAAATTTGTTTTTAGATTTATTGATGATTTAACTATCTTTAATTTTCAAGATTATACTATTTTTTCAAATAATATTTACCCCGAGGAATTAATCTTGCTTCGTAATCATGATAATAATATTAATTTATATTTTTTGGATTTGGGTATTAAAAGAAGTAAATATCTGCTTTGTTCATTTATACGATAAAAGAAATGATTTTAATTTTAATATTAATTAACTAATTACTTGGAATTCTAATGTTTCTATGAATATATATTTAAATACCATTTTTAATGAAATGAATAGAATTAAAAGAATATGTAGTGATATTTATTTATCCAAAAAACAAACAGATAAACTCTTTCAAAATTTGATTTAAAAAAAACAATGGATACCCAACTAAAGTAATAAAATTCTATATAAAATCATTGAATTAATCGTATATTTTGGACTTATTTGGTGAAAATTTTCTATGTTAATTTATATAATTTTTCCATGTGAAAATCCATTTCGGGCAAATCCGTGGCAAAAGTTATTTACTAAAAAAATTTCTTTGTTAATGTTTTCCATGTGCAAATCCATTTCGGGCAAATCCGTGGCTGAAATTATGTGGAAAACAGCCAATTCATGTTTCTTCTATTTTATATATTTTTTTTAATTCTAAAATTATTTATTGTCAACTTCTTTAAATTATCCCGTATAATATTACTTTGCGCACATCCATTTTCGGGCTCATCCGTGGTAACTAACAAATCAAACGCACTTAATGCAGCAAGAACGCACTGTAATACAAAACTGCCCTAGTTACGCTTTTAGCTCAATTTACGCTTTTGTTTTTATTTTTTGCAATCCGGCAATCTTGTTACGAAAATATTTTAAATCATTATTGAAAAATTTCCGCTCATGTAAGTTCATTTGAATTCGCTACTCGCTTTATAGTTTTTATCTCATGTTTTATTCTGTTTTTTCTCTATATTTTATTTTCTGTTTTTACGTGATATTTTTACTTATTGTGTTCTATTTTATTTGTTGTAATTTTTTGGTAAAATTTTATGAGTACTTCTCAAACTATTGCATTGATATATTTTGCTTTGGCTATATTGATGCAATATTAGAAAGCACTCTTTCTTGCGGATATAATCGTGTGAGCTGATGAGAAGATTATATCTTTTATTTTCTGGTTTTTTGTTATTTTTATTACTTTTTATCCTTTTTTCCCCTTTGTTCATTGCTCTGTAATTTTCCCCTTGTTTTCTCTACATTTTGAACATATATATATATATATATATATATAATGAGCTGTAGATGTTTGACAAAAATTCACATTCACACGATTAGATTTTTGTAACCATAGTTTTAACTTGNTATATATATATAATGATAATAAGCGTCTAGGGTACGGCAGATTGCTAAAAATTATTATTATCTAATATATTTGCAAATCAAAAAACTATCACACTTCATTCTAGCAATAAAGTCTTTAAAAAAAATGTGAAAAAATTTCAAAATTCTACCTGTTAGAAAGAAATGGTAACAAACAGTTCTGGTCTCACATGCAATCTACAAAATTTGATGGAACAGATATGCACATTCGGTTTAAGAAATTTTTTCTTTGATCATTTCAGCATTTTTCCTTTTTCTACATCAGGCTATTTTAATAAATTAACAAATATAAATTTAGTATATAAATGGCATTTTTTGATAAAATGTGAGAAAATAAAGTAAAATGTATCATATTTAAAAATCCTTTATTTACCTTCCTTTAAACTTTTTTAGAACGTTGAAAGATCTATTTTCCTATATACTCACCATCATTTAAATTAAAAACATAATACCTCTTGATTACTAAATCAAATACTCAATATTATTCAATTATCATGTCACTGAAGCATGTCACACATTCTGTTTCTCCAATATAAAAACCAGCTAATAGCAGCCAATTTTTATATTTTTTACAAAAAATTAAAAAAAAACTAAATAAAAGCTAACTCTCATCAAATGTTTATGCTGAACATTGGTGGTTAAAAGCAATGCTAATCACATAAAGATTTATCTTCAAACACTTTATTTATTCCAAAAATGTAGTTATTCTTGGTCCGGTTATAAACAGTGAGTTTATTTTGAAATATCGTGACAAATCAGTAAAGTATGAGCTGTCAGTCGCAAATTACGAATGAATTCTCCTTCAAAACTACAAAATATTACTCAAACGATGGCTTTGCTTCTCATTGATTCGAACCATTCTAACATACGCAATTGGGACAAATTAGTTTAACATACAACCATGTGATCTTCGTGCATTTATTTGTTTACTTTATTCATATTTAATCATACTTAAAACCATCTCTAAAAGCTATTATCCAGTTGTTTAAATAAAAAGAATACAATTTGAATTTACTTTTAAATTTAAAATGCAACGAACAATTCAGAAAAATTGGCGATTGAAATGCTCAAAAATGTTTTGGAACTTTTATTTAATTGTTTAAAGTATAGTTCCAGTCAAACGACTTAAACTTACCTAATTTATGCGAGCATAAAAAATTAAAGCAAATAGTATTGATGTAATTAAATTTTAGTAAAATAATAAAATAAACAATTCATCTTACCTCATGTAATAGTAGTTGTTACAGTCATGAACAAACCCTATCGCTTTCTGTGCGAATTGAATAAAATAATTCCTTTTAAAGAGTTTTCGTAGAAGTGATAGCTTCAACTGATAAATAACCTTTCCTTTGCAGATAATAAGCGAATAAAAATGTAAAGCGTTGATAAAAAAATATCAATATGCATGTCATATCTTTTTGTCGTGTATATGACAATGATAAATCAGACTTAAATAATGATTTTTCCCCTTCTAAAGAAATTGCTCAGTACAACAAATTTACATGGCTGTTTGTACTCTGAAAAAGAGAAAAGAATTGGTAATAAAGTCAGTTTATGCACCATTCGGATTTTTATTCTAAAATTATGGTAAAATAACTAGCAGAAGTCTGTCCATACGGATAACAATAAAATTTACCGTTTAAAAATTTTGCCTTTATGGTTTGGAAGCCGTTTACAGCTTGTGTGGTTATCCGACCATGAATGCAAAACTATGCACGTTTTTCTAACCATTCACAATTAGCATGGTTTCAAAACGGTTAAAAAGAAATGTAACGGAGCACAGTAGAAGCTTTGCTTTTTGTTAGGTTATAGGCAATGCAGAGTGCAGGACACTAGAAACTCCTGAAGCGCTGAAGGGAATGGAGTTGGAAATGTTGATGTGTCAATGATGGGACTCGGGCCCCTGTTCTGTCTGTCATGAGACTGGAAAATTTGCCCTCTCGATTATAATATGCACACAGTTTCAAGCAGCTAAGTGATTTCATTAGATGGGCTCAGTTGGGGCGATAAAATTCTGGTTGTTTAACCTTATTAGGTGAAAGCAGTTAATAAACGGTTTTCTCACAGTTGACAGTGTCATTACCATCTTTTTTATGGTTATTTGGCAATTTAGTTTGAATATGGTGAAATAAAAATTAAATAAATTGTTATTTGACCAACCACTTTTTCCGAAAAATTTCTAGCAATGTAGCAACCTTATTTTCTGGAGAAGTAAAATATCCGGACTACCAAGACTTATTACAAGTATAACATACAAAGACGACTGTTATATACACTGAGTGGCCAAATTATCATGACCACCCCTTCAGTACGGCGCAATGCGCCCCTATACGGCGCAGTGTGCGTCGAACAGTCCATTCAGAGACGTTCACAGTTGCTCCTTGATTAAGATCACTTGCAATTTGTCACACTGTTGCTATCCTGTTTCGCTGCACAACCCTGGCCAGCCTTCTCTCTGATCGAGCATTCAGTACCCTGTGAAGACCACAAGTCTGACGTTGAGACCCGGTTTTTTGCTTGATTGTCCATTCTTTGTACACATTAACAACTGCTGATCTAGAACACTCCACAAGTGCAGCCGTTTTGCTGATACTCGTTCCGAGACATCTCGCACCCACAATCACTCCACGTTGAAATTCAGTTAAATCACTTTTCT
Source organism: Parasteatoda tepidariorum (assembly GCF_043381705.1). Taxonomy (NCBI): domain Eukaryota; kingdom Metazoa; phylum Arthropoda; class Arachnida; order Araneae; family Theridiidae; genus Parasteatoda; species Parasteatoda tepidariorum. The sequence continues at coordinate 63,082,150 of NC_092212.1, read as the reverse complement.
TTCCCATATCTGAGCAAGCAACACAGTATTACTGATGACTCATTTGTCCAGCATTCCCGTGTTATAGTTATCTTGCCCTCTAGTGGCAGCGCTGTGACGCAATAACTCATTTGCATAAAACTCTGAGGTGGTCATAATAATTTGGCCACTCAGTGTANTATATATATATAGGCAGCATAAGCTTGTGCAGTGAACGTAAATATTTTTATGGTTAGGTGTCATTGTGATTTTTCTGATAATTAATTAAAATTATTGAATTTGAGATATTTTCGAATCAGTATTCGCTCAATTGTTCACTCCAACTGAGAGGCGTGAAAGTGCTTTGTAGAATAATTTTCTTTTTAAAAAAATATGTGATTGTTTTCGTGAGAGCAATTTTTAACTAACCCCCTTTTCACCTTGATATTTTTTGCTCCTTGCTTGGCCCCACGCGTCAATACCGAAATTTACTCAACCAATTTCATTGTAATGGATATTAAAATTTTTTAAAATATTTTTCAAATGAAATAATTGTTGCTTCAAATAAATATTCAAGGCTTAATAGTTTTAATTTTAGAGTTTTCAATGTAAGTTTTTTTCTTTCTATTATAGTTTCAGCTTCGTCTTCAAGCCAATCCACTAGGTTGGAACTACCGTTTGTTTTCAAGAGCTAATTCAATTTTGAGAAGGAAGGGCTGTCGGACTTTGTAAATGGAAATGACACATTCTGGTGAAGAGTTTAGGTGTCGTATCGTTTGTCTACGGCAAGAATTCCCTGCACCACAAAGTCTGAGGTCGTCTGCTGCTACGGAAACAAGAATAGTGCATTTCAAGGGGAGTAGCTTCTCTTCACTTTGAAGAATAATAATCGCTTTCCTCCACCTACCCGGGCCAAAAAATGTCCTAAACAGTGACGCCACAACCCTACTTGAAATAGTTATATGCCTCGTTACCATAGTCACCGCCACGTTTCCAGTGGCGGATCCAGCGAGGGGGGGGGGTCATTGGAGTCATGACACCCCCCAAATTTAAAAAAATAATAATATTTTTAATAGTTTACAAAAAAAAAAATATTTTAAAAATTATTTACGGGGGCATATACACCTAGGTAGGTCGGAAAAATTCGATTTTTTTTCTTCATTTAATTATGTTCTTCACTGTTTCAAGAATCATAATCCAAAAGATTAAAACGAAATTCGTCATAGTTTCATTGTAAACAATAGTAATGTTGAATCGCGCTTCAACAGGTTTAACCAAAGATTGTATAAAGGTGAAAAAGGGAAACTTGCGAAACTCGTAACTAAAATCTGGCACCACGCGTGAATTATTAATACTTGAATTATTTATGTACAATTCTATTGTTCATTATGAAAGAAAAAATGAACTAGCATTAAAAACCCAGTTTTTTTTTCAAAAAAAATATTAAAAAAAATTTTTTTTTGCAAAAAAAATTATTTTGGAGGGGCACTCATTACACTCACTTTTAACATTGACATTAAACACTATCTCAAGCATATAAGTACTTATATTATCAGCATTGTGCTTATTACTTTAATTTCAAATTATTCAAAAATATTGAAAACAAAAAGTATTTATTTTATATTTTTATCTTGTTTAATTTAATATAATAAAGAAATAATGATGATTGAAAAAAATTCTAATTATTGCAGAAAATAAATCTTGTTTAAATTTTCATTCGTTAAGTCCTGTATATTCTTTGCACAATATGTTTTGTAAATGCAGAATATATTTTTGTGATCTTCTTTTAAAAAGTTCCGTTTAGAATGTTTACATATTACTCCTTGTTTTTTTTTGGGGGGGGGGAGGCTTATTTACTATTTTTGTAATTCATAATAACTTATCAGCAAAATACATGTTATGGAATTGTTTTGTTTTAAATAAAAGTAAGTTTTGTGATAGCAGCGTTCTCAAAATAGTAACTGATGATAGTTGGACTTGTTGGACAATCATTAGTAGTCGGACAATTATTCGGTCGGACATAATCATAATTACTAAATGCAGCTTTCACAAGTTGATTTAAAAAATGTATGTTGCTTCATATCAATTGCATTTTTGTTCTAACTTAATTTAGATGAAACACAGTATTTACTGCTTTTCTTAAGTTTAAATGTAATGTAGACTTTTTGGCAAAAATTGTTGTTTTTGTACATAGTAGCTTCAAATAATTATAGAATTGTTAAAAATGCCCCTTAAAATTACTTTTATAACATAAAAAAAATATTGGCAATTTTTAAAATAATAAATGTTTTTCTGGTTTCACCCCCTGAAAAAAATTGTTTACAGGTACCTTTAAATTTTGCTTCAGGTTTTTTGTTAGGTAAAATCTTAGAAATTTTAAAAATAAAGTTAGGTGAATATTTCTCTATTTAATTTTAGGGAGAGAAGAATTGGAAGAAAATTTATGGCTGTAATTAATTTGTTTATTTTTAAATTATTTTTATCTCTATCACTATTATGAAAAATGACAATTTAAAAACTCAAACAACAATTTTATTTCAATCCTGATTAAATCTTTAAGTAAAGCTAGTTTTATTTTATGAAAATAAATAATAATTAATATTTATATTTTAGGATAGTAAGAAGAAAAAGAATATTTTTTAAAGTTAAAATTTTCACACACTCAAAATGAAAATCTAACTTTAAAATCATACAGTGAGGTTTTTATTTTACAATTTTACAATCTGATTATGACAATTTTGAAATTGCAAATGACTAGAGTAAAAGGAGAGAGGACTAGAGTATTGGCTTTGATAAAATATGTTTTGTAAACAAATTAAATTCAGATTATGATAAAATAGGTAGGATTTTAGAAGGAAAAAAATTAGGGATGCTTTTAAAACAAAAAATAAACACTTTAAAATGTTTAATGATTAAAAATTCATCCGAAAAGTTTTTGTATAAAGAAGAGGAAAAGTTCTTAAAAATTTAACTACTCAAGCATTATTTCTTAATTTAATTTGAAATTTTCCTTCAAAAATATCAGCTGGACGCAAAATATAATATGGAGTAACAGGGAGGAAATTAGATGGTAGCAGAATATGGCAATATAATTTTATTTAGTGTTTCTATATTGTTAAATAAATAATGCATGGAATGGCATGATAAAACTATTTTTCTTCGTCTTACTGCTCAACAACAATACAGAAAATTAAGTAAAAATATGTCCTCGTATTATTCTCTACAGTCCAAGTTTTCCTCTTGCTTATTTCAAAAAAAAAATCAACGCAAAATTATGACAGAAAATATAAAACGAATATTATAGAGCATCAGAACCAAAGCAAAATCATATTACAGTAAAAATTAGATAATATTACTTTGTATAGAATCTAACGTTATATAATACATAGAAAACAGCGGCCTTTTCTATCTCTCAAATGTTTGAAAATTATGCAAATAACGTTAGATTTTTCAGTTTTCTGATATTACATGTTACTTGGGTATATTTCATAATATATTTTATAAAACCCTATAACTTAGACTAGGAAATACTTAAAATAAATAGGTTATAAGTAGATACATTTAACTAAATGCATATTTTCTTCAGTTAATATTAGAAAAAAGGGCACCACGTATAAAATACTCGTAAATAGCCATGAGTAAATTTAATTTTATTAATCCAAATTAAATAAATAAAATAATAATTTAATTCTATATGCATCAATATCGAAATATTCTTTTTTTATTCCCTGGTAAATATAAGACTTGATTATGGCAATTAAAGTGTTATTTCAGTGTCATTGAATAAATAAATAACTCATGTAGCTAAGCGATATTATCTAACGTCAGATAGATGCACTTCAATGATGCCTTGATAGACTCCTTGCTATTGTATCCTCATTCTTATCTTCAAATATTAAAGCTAATGATATATAAGATAAAATAGTGCTCGATCTAACCTTCGATCTTTTAAAATTACTAGTTTCTTTTTACTTATGGTGTAGCATCTTTTTGTGAAAGGGCATTCCATTTTATAAATAAATAAATAATTATTTATGAAAGGAAACAATAAATTATTCATTCAACAAAATATTCTTTGTTAATTTTATGCCAGAAAACACATGATAATACTATTGAAAGATAACGAACGCGAACGATCAACTGTAAAAACTTGTTTATAAACTGATGTCGCAATCACAGTAGTTACGAGATTCGCATGCGTTGCTCGTCACTTCAGATACTTTAAAAGGTATTTATCGTCTTTTAATAATGCTAAAAACCTTCTGACTGCAATAATAATCATAAATATGTACTAGTAATGATTTCATTTATAAAATTCGGATTTTTAAGTTAGTCAATGCTCTAAATTATAATTACAATTACGTTTTTTCCGGTATGTATTTGTTGTTACTCTGTTCAAAATCGTTCAAACGTTTTATCAGATTATGAAGAGAAGCATTTAAATGACCTCGTAATCCTTAATATTCATGAATTTCTTTAATTACAATTACTTTAAATTTATACAAACATCATGTTTTCACTTTTGTCTCGAAGGTAATTCAGGATATGTATATGAAACTGCGTTCAGTTACTTTAGCAAAAAATTAAAATAATGTTAATGCAATTAGCATTATTTTAATTTTTTGCTATACTAAACTGCTCGAAGGTAATTCAGGATATGTATATGAAACTGAGTTCAGTTAGATTATCAAAAAATTAAAATAATGCTAATTTAATTATAAAATTTCTATTTAGCTATAAAAGAGACAAAGTAATCTATATAGACAAAAATTAATGACTGTCTCAGTTTGTTTTTTAGACTCTTAAATCATCTGCAGAAAGCGATGAAATTTGGTATACAGATAGTTCGAAGCACGATAAAGGTTGTTGACATAAGAGAATTCTACCGCATACCGTTCGAGCGGGATGACCGAAAAACGAAATTCTGATTGGTTAAGCGTTATCCATTGCTTTAAATTTAACTACAGACGATTCAATTTCTCAAATATTTTAAAGAAAACATTAGTGATATTTGCTAGCTTCTGATAGATAAAAAAAGTTTTTTGCACGTACTTTATTTAATTAGTTTTTATTCAAAATAACAGATAAATTTAATAAACAACATTATTGCTGCAGCAATCATGGACTAAGTCACCAAATTATTATTCCTTAAGTTGTCTGATACCATATGTTTATTTTGTTTAGAGTAATTCAAATAAAATGTGTTTCTATAAAAGAAAATACTTTAAAATCGACGGAAAATGAAATAAAAAAAAATTAGTTATGTATTCCAAGGAAAAATTAATGGAAGAGTGGTTCGAATTCGCATCGGAGAAACGAAAAAATCGCCTTACTACTTGTCCTAACAACATTACTATAAGATGGCGCGAGACGCGCCATTTTGAAAACCTTTTTGAAGTTTTCGCAAAAAAGAAGGTAACTTTTAGCGCACAGGGTGAAACGAAGAAACTTCATAGCAGCGATGGAAGTGTTAAAAACCAAGGAAAAGATCAACTCATACAGTGGCGTACGCAGAATTTTTTCAAGGGGGGTGTTCATAATTTTTTGAAACTACTAAAAGAAATTCGAGTCTGTAATAAAGCACTATTATTTCTCTAATTTAGACAGCTAGACAATTTTGACTTTTTATTTAGACAACATTGTTAAATTTTGATTTGATTTTTTAAGTTTAAGAACATAATGTAATATCTTCTGAAAAAAGTCCAATGTCATATGGGTGGGAAGTAACACTTTGGGGTCCACTTTCACATTCATCAGATTTTGTTATGCTAGAAACGTTTTCTTCAACGGAAGAATGGCATTTCTATTCAACAGAAAAACTTTTATTGGTTCTAGATGCTGTCACCTAACTAATTTCAGGTCGTGATTTTTTATCAAAATAATTCAAAATTGTTACATTCTTGCGAACCAGCCCGTAACAGTATCACGTGAATTTGGTTTCAAAAGTATAACCCTTTTATAGTAAATGTTTTTTCAGTATTCTGAGAAATACCGTGAAAAATGAAAGTAGGCATAAGGCAAATAAAAATATATAGTCTTAAAAAATAATAGCCCGCATAACTTCTACTAAAATTTTTATTTTTGCCAGTTTGTCTGAGCTCAAGGGGGGAGTTTAAACCCCTAAACCCCTCCCTTGCGTACGCCCCTGTATGGTTAAATAAAATTTAGTAACGTATCGTGTAAGAATTACATCGTGTAAGAATTACATTTAGTTTGATAACTGTAATAAACAGTTATCAAACTTTATCTAACTGCGATATGAAAGCAGTGAGAACGTACGTTCATTGTCCAAAGGTTTAGCCCATAAGCAAGATCAAAAGTAGAAACTTATTTTTTACTTTCTGTAAATGTGCCTCTTTTCAAAGTTGAAACGTTTGTCCAGTTTCCCATATATCCACCAAATTGGTCGATGCCTTTTCATAGGTACTGTATATTTTGTGCATGATGTCCTACCAGCTCCGCGCCATGCACTTGAGAAAATACTGTATAATTCGCAAAAAAAAGAAGAAAGAAAACAAGCATCATAATTTATTTCTGACCTAATGAAAGAATTTTCTTGTACAAATCTAAAGAAACATTATTTCCAGATTGCCCTTTCACATCACTAACATAACATGCAACTCTATTTTGCTTGAATGTTTTAAAATTTCCTAGTATTAATTGTTTTCGTTTTTTAATGGCGCTTAACCCTTTGACGCAGATAGGACTTAGGTATCCCTTTTATGTATATATTTTTTCTGACGCCCTAATTACAAGCAAAAATATATTTTGGTATTTTTCTATCATAAAAACAGTCAAATAATTACTAAAAAAATGTGTTACATTATCTGATTTATATTTGTACTAAAATATAAAGTACAAAAAAGCAGTTAAACATTTTTTTCTCTTCACATTCATAAATTAATCAATAATTGATTTTGTGAATTAAAGAAATTTCAAAGATGAGTAACTGTTTATCTTAACTGATATAACTACAAATAAGTGCAGATTTAAAAACTTGTTTGGAAGTGAGCCGTGTTTGGAAAATTTTACATAAAACTCAGAAAGTGACACCGATGGTTCATGATAACCATAAATTACTAAGATGCTTAAAATATAATTTTTCACATATTTGAACATAAAATAATACAAAATAATAAAAAAAAATTATGAGAATATGTTTAATAATAATTCTGTGACAAAGGTTAAATTTATTCAATCAGGACTACATAAAGCATTATCCAAGTTTATAAATGTGTCTCTGTAGATTGCCGCAATATCTGAAATCAATTGCTCAAATAAGTGCAATAATGTTTATCCAGGTGATATAACATTATCTCAGACAGTCTAATTTACATTGATTCATCATGATCGACTTATCCAAAGTTATCCTCTTATCTTATTAACATAAATTTTAAAAAAATTCTTCATTGTTTTCTGCTTCCTTCTTCTGTATTAAATTTTATATCGATGTGCATTTTTTCCTTTTTTTTTTAATAAAGGAAAAATGTGAATGTCAAAAATAAGTGAGTAAACATGATTTGAGTGGGGTAAAATTTCAAAACCAAATCTCGGTACATTTATTTCATCAATGCCAGGCTACAAAAAGTGATCCATGAAAACCACATTTTATTAGAAAAGTGGTTGTATAGATTTCTTTATACTAACTTATACACTTAGTGCTTTTTGTCACATTCGCATATCTCGGCATATATATTATTTATTTTTAACAACATACCTGGCATATTCCCATCCAGAAATCTCTAGATCTCCAACAAACATCATGAATTGCAAAGTAAGCTCGGTCCTCCCTCTGGTTTTTTTCCCTTCTGGGGCCAGTATTCTGAGAAATACCGTGNGTAAATATTTTTATGGTTAGGTGTCATTGTGATTTTTCTGATAATTAATTAAAATTTTTGAATTTGAGATATTTTCGAATCAGTATTCGCTCAATTGTCCACTCCAACTGAGAGCAGTGAAAGGGTCTTGTAGAATAGTTTTCTTTTTAAAAAAATATGTGATTGTTTTCTTGAGAGCAATTTTTAACCAACCCCCTATTCTCCTTGATATTTTTTGCTTTGTGGAAGAAAATTTATGGATGTAATTAATTTGGTTATTTTTAAATTATCTTCCTTTCTATCACTATTAAGAAAAATGACTATTTAAAAACTCAAACAATAATTTTTCTCCATGTTGATTAAATCTTTAAATAAAGCTACAGTTTTATTTATGAAAATAAATGATAATTAATATTTATATTTTAAGAGAGTAAGAAGAAAAAGAATATTTTTTAAAGTTACAATTTTCACACACTCAAAATGAAAATATAACTTTAAAACCATGCAGTGAGGTTTTTATTTTACAATTTTCTTATCTGATTATGACAATTTTGAAATTACAAATGACTAGAGTAAAGAGAGAGAGAGGACTAGAGCAATGACTTTTATAAAATATGTTTTGTAAACAAATTGAATTCATATTATGATAAAATAGGCTGTATTTTAGAAGAAAAGAAAATTATTGATGCTTTTAAAACAAAAAATAAATACCTTAAAATGATTAATGATTAAAACTTTATCAGAAAACGCTTTCTATAAAGAACAGGGAAAAGTTCTTACAAATTTAACTTCTCAAGCATTATTTCATTTAAGCATTTAATTCAAGCATTTAATTTGAAATTTTCCTTCAAAAACATCAGCTGGACGCGAAATATAATATGGAGTAACAGGAAGGAAATTAGATGGTAGCAGAATACGGCAATATAATTTTATTTAGTATTTCTATATTGCTAAATAAATAATGCATGGAATGGCATGATAAAACTATTTTTCTTCGTTTTATTGCTTATCAACAATACAGAAAATTAAGTAAAAATATGTCGTCGTATTATTCTGCTACCGTCCAAATCTTCCTCTTGCTTATTTCAAAAAAAATCGACCCAAGATATTGACAGAAAATATAAAGCTAATATTATAGAGCATCAGAACCAATGAAAAATCACATCACAGCGAAAGTTAGATAATATGAGCTTGTATAGAATCTAACCTTATATAATACAGAGAAAACAGCGGCCTTTCCTATCTTACAAATGTTTGAAAATTATGCACAATAAGGTCAGATTTTTCTACTTTTCTGATATTATGTACACTTGGGAATATTTGATAATATATTTTATAAAAACCTATAACTAAGACTAGGAAATACTTAAAATAAATAGGTTATAAGTAGATACATCTAACTAAATGCATATTGTCTTTAGTGTGACCCGCCCTATAAACGGGTTGTGGTAGTGTGACGTGGGCGACGCTGCTCCACCACCTTGGCTTCGCCATAGGTGCCCACTGGGTAACGAAAAGAGAGTTAGCAGTTCAGGCACTTTCTGTGGCCAATAGACAATAGTTCCAAGTGCCCGCCATTAAAAAAAAATATTATTGTCTTTAGTTTATATTAGAAAAAAGGGCACCACGTGTAAAATAAGTGTAAATAACTATAAGTAAATTTTACTAATCCGAATGAAATAAATAAAATAATAACTTAATTCGATATACATCAATATCAAACTATTCTTTTCTTTATTCCCTGGTAATTATGAGACTTGATTATGGCAATTAAAGTGTTATTTCAGTGTCACTGAAGAAAAAAATAAGCCATGTAGCTAAACGATATTATCTAACGTCAGATAGATGCAATTCAATGATGCCTTGATAGACTCCTTGTTGTATCCCGATTCTTATCTTCGAATATTAAAGCTAATAATATATAAGATAAAATAGTGTTCCATTTAACCTTCGATCTTTTACAATTATTATTTTTTATTACTTATGATGTGTAACATCTTTTTGTGAAAAGACAATCCATTTTATTAATAAATAAATAATAATTTATGAAAGGAAACAATAAATTATTCATTCAACAAAATATTTTTTGTAAAATGTATGCCAGAAAACACACGATAATATTATTGAAAGATAACGAACGCGAACGATCAACTGTAAAAACTTGTTTATAAACTGTAGTACGCAATCACAGTAGTTACGAGATTCGCATACGTCGCTCGTCACTTCAGATACTTTGAAAGGTATTTATTGTTTTTTAATACTGCTAAAAACCTGCAACGAGACTGAAAAGACTGCAATGATAATCATAAATATGTACTAGTAATGATTTCATTTATAAAATTCGGCTTGATTAAGTTTGTCAATGCTTTAAATTATAATTACATTTGCGTTTTTTTCGGGTATGTATTTGCTGTTACTCTCTTCAATGATTTAAATGATCTTGTAATCCTTAATATTCATGAATTTCTTTAATTATATTTTATACAAACATAATGTTTTCACTTTTGCCTCAAAGGTTATTCAGGATATGTATATGAAACTGTGTTCAGTTAGTTTAGGAAAAAATTAAAATAATGCTAATGTAATTACAAAATTTCTATTTAGCTATAAAAGAGACAAAGTAATCTATATTGACAAAAATTAATCTCTGTCTCTGTGTTTTTTTAGACTCTTAAATTATCTGCCTGAGAGCAATGAAATTTGGCATAAAGATTGAAGCACGATGAAGATCACTGTCGACATAAGAGAATTCTACCACAAACCGTTCGAGCGGGATAAGCGAAAAACGAATTTATGATTGGTTAGGCGTTATCCGTTGTTTTAAATTTAACTATAGACGATTCAGATTTTCAAATATTTTAAAGATAACATTAGTGATATTTGCTAGCTTCTGATAGATAAAAAAAAGTTTTTGCACGTGCTTTATTTAATTAGTTTTTATTCAAAATAACAGATAAATTTAATAAACAACATTAATGCTGCAGCAATCATGGACTACGTCACCAAATTATTATTCCTTAAGTTGTCTGATACGATATGTTTATTTTGTTTAGAGTAATTCAAATAAAATGTGTTTCTATACAAGAAAATACTTTAAAATCGACGGAAAATAAAATGAAAAAATTTATTAAGGATTCGAAGGAAAAATTAACGGAAGAGTGGTTCGAATTCGCATCAGAGAAACGTAAAAAAATCGCCTTACTATTATTTACCCCTATGATTCTTAAATAATTTAGAACATAATTGGAAATAAAAGAAATAGCTATGTTCTAAAAAGCAAAATTAGTGAAGTAAAGGTGCTTATTCTTAAAGAGAAACCGTAAAAAATTGCCAAACTCTTATTGATAACAATAATGCTTCATTAATGTTGATACTAAGAATTTTCATCCTATTTTATTTAATCACCATCGTTGCCGACTGAATTTTGAGTTTACGACTACCAATGTTAAACTCCGTTGCCTCGTAACTTTGAACCCAATCCAGAGGAGAGCGGGGACTCCTGGATCAAGTATTATAAGAAACTCGCATTTGCGTTACATTGAGTGGAAAACCATGAAATCCTCGTACGAAATCGTCCCAACGACTTGGGGACTCTAACACACAATCCATCTACCACTAAGGATATTTCACGTCAGCACTGAAGTCGGTGGGAGTCGGGGGTGGAATTGGTATCAACCAGCCATCTCTGAGATTCGAACCACGGTTTCCTTAAGTTGATAGAGTCGGAGGATAGAGTCAAGCACTATATCCTATGAGTTACTTGGCTCCTGATTATATGTATTATTTTATACTTTATTTCCTTCGTTGAACAGACGACCCAATTTTTGAGTTTAAGACTATCAGTGTTGAACTTCGTTGCCTTGTAATTTTGAATCCAATTAAGAAGATAAGGAAACTCCTGGATCAAGTATTGGGAAAAATTTGGTTTAGTGGAGGACCTTTTGAGGAACCTAACCTGCATTTGTGTTAACGTGCCAAAAAGCAAATGAACTACTTGCTAAAAAGCAAAGTTAATGGAAAATTTATTGATAGGAACCATACAAAATCGCCATATGATGATGTTACTTACTTAACTTTAGAAATATGTGCTACTGGTTTTATGGTAATTGGTGAAATTTTAATAAGAATACTACGTAATTTCAGAATCGATATCTGTTTGAAAAAATCTTGGCAGCCAGCACAAAAAGCAAAATACAACACAGTGTTAAGGAGATTAACTAAGCCATATATATNATATAAATTTAAACTTCAAAACCCAAACCCTTTAATCCCTTTTATTAGGCATGAAAATAACTACTTGCCATGTGGCAAATAAAAACAAACGAAAAAATTTTTTTAGTAAAAAACTGTGCTTATTTTCTTCCATTGCTTTTTTGCTTTTTTTAAAAATCGTTTAATGTAAGAGTACGTCAATGTAAATAAGAAACACTGGGAATTTAGAATCTATCAATTCGTGGTTGAAAAAATCACGTTGAAAGAGAATTCTTTAACTATTCACATGTTTCAAAGTTGTAATATATACACTAAATATATCTTCCCTCTAAATATTTTTGCATTAAGTTCTTTAAAAGTCTGCTTTTTTGTTGGAGTGAACATTGAGGCATATTCCGATACGAAAATATATCAAAATCAAAGCTTTTAATTTAAAAGAAGCCAACAGGAAATTTTTGCTTTTTTTTTTAAACGTCCGTAATAAACATTGTACCAACTTTTAGCTTTGCTCTTCATTCACCATAAACACCATATTGAGTAGACCATATATTATTGTTTATTTTTTATTCATTTACAATTTAATGTAAATAATGATGCATCAGAAACATACAGATGTCGATATTCAAAAAATTTATATAAAATTTTTTTTAATTCATTGTTTTACAATACTTTGAACATGAAATTTTAACAATATTGTTTAGATTAAACATTGAACATTCTACAATATATTGGTTTGAACTGAGCTAAAAGTAGCAGATTATTAATTTTTAATTGTTTCAACATGGCGAATTTGTTTACAGACAATTATTTTTCATCTTTTTAATTTTTGGAGAAAAATTCTGTCACAGATGAATAATTATGCAAACGTTGTTTTACAAGCATATTCTGAGCTAATTATTTATAGTTCGACAATACATTTTAACAGAGAAGTCAACTACTACGAGCGAACTGCTCATTGTCAATAATGATAACAATTCATAACTGACTTTATTAGATACATGATCATTAAATTAATTCTTAAATGTTTTGTGTTTTAAGTGGTCAAGATTTGTTTGTAAGTGGTCAAGATTATTAAGTAAAATGAATGCTTCTACAACATCATCCACTCTAGCACATTGTGTTTTATTTTACTTTTGAAGTTGATTTTTATCTAAGGGAAAAACACTACTACAATTCTGTTGTATTGTTTTATGTAACTATCATTGAAATTTATAAAGTTTACTAGCAGTTACTAAAAATTACTGAATCATAAATACCTTACGATGTTAAAACGATTCATTCATTCTAACTGCCGACACGAACAATATGATGATGTTAGCAATCGTAAAGAAGTTACAACTCAACAGTTGAAAAAGTTTTTCCAGTTTTATATCATTCGTGAACACAATTTTTTTTCCACTAACATTTTCTTTCATTTTCTGGCTTAAAATGGCTTTGGCTAAAAAGGATATTTTAAGGAATATTTAATTTATCGTTTTCGTTCATAAATATATGTTTATTTATGAACGAAATAAATGTTTATTTATTAATAATATGGGATACCTTTGCACAAAAAATGGCACTGGACTGAAAGTGATGAAATAGATGATAATTTTGTAAGTTCGAATGTTAGATTAAACACTATTTAATCTTATATAATATTAGTTCCAATATTGGAATTTAGGATTCAGGAGTCTAGCGTTTTCTAGCATGGCAGTATTATATTACATCTTTCTAATGTTAGATAATATCGTTTTGCTACTTGGGAAATTATGCATATACATTTTAATAAATGTAGCAAGACCATAATTCAGCACTAATCTCAATACAATTTATAAGTTATAGATAGTGTGAATATAAAATCCATCGAAACTTTAACGTGTTCATCGCCACAGACGAGATAACTCGTCTTCAGGGAATATTCCTAGTGTGATAGGAACGAGTTAACTCGTCCTCAACACAGCCTGTTGCCTTTTGATTACGGTTGGCACAACATGCGAACCACATGTGCTGGTACAACATAGTAAATTGCAAGTAAAGGGTTAATTAATCATGCACTGGCAATTAATAATGATAATTAGAAATATTTTTTTAAATTTATTTTATTTTTTTACTGGGACAAACAACTCCCGAATGGGATTTTCCCCCGTTTCAGTGCTACATAGAAATATTATTTCTGGGATTTTAAAATGCTCGTCGTTGCACGATGGCTTAAAATTTACAATTTACAATTTAATTTACAAAGCTTCTGATTTTCGTCGAGAAATAATGTATTTCACCTAGAAAAAATAATCAGTACCAAAAAAAAAAATAGTAAAAAATGAGTTAAAATACTTTTTTTTTAATTTTTTAAGTTTTGAATCAAAATTTAGTAACTATGAATGTTGAAATTTTCTTGCTTTAGTGCGAATATTGTTTTATCATTTAAGCATATATAAATAATTAATTTATATTTTTAAGTAGAAGTCTTAAAAATTCCAAGATTTCAACTTTTACGTTCAATATTCAGGTCATGAAATATTGCTCAAGGCTTATATTTAAAGTATATTTGGGTAGTACAATTTTTATGCGATACTCACGCTGCTTGAACAATAGCATGCATTGGTTTGGCACTACAGCTGTTTAAAGAAAGATTTTTCATACTTCACAGTGGCACTTTCATAGAAAATATTCCATTCAAAAAAAGAAAATTTTCGCATTACGTAAGTAATTTTATTATACATATTTCTTTCTTTTAATATTCTTCTTAAATACTTCTTACCAGTGCCATTGTTCTAAATTTATTTTCGTTCGAATTTATGTTCGGATAATTTATGTTCGAGTATTACTATTTATTTTCGAATAATCTTAATCTCATGGTATAAGTTCGAGATATTGATTTTTAAAACACTTCTTGTAAAGTTAAATGTTACTCAATTTTGTAAAAAATAACTCACTTACTCAATGCTCAAAAAATAAGTCTATACTCGAAAGCAAAATAAATAAGACCAGTTTTAAGGTGAGTACTGTATGAAAAAATTCCTAAATAATTAGACATCAAGGTACGATTTTCAGAAATTCTCTTCTTACTTTTTTTAAAAAGATATTATACTTTTAACTGATGATTATTGACAATTTACTGCTCGATATCAAATCAATTTTAAAAAAGATACTGCATATGAAATCGATTGTTAAAATGTTAGTTCTTAAATACTACGTTGAAACTCATTTTTGGACAATTTATTACATTTTTTAAAAGTATTTTTAGTAATTTACAGTGTGCAGGCAAATACTTATTAAATCTTTAGCATCAATTTTAAAGTAGACACCGTAGAAAAACATTGTGATACGAAAAATATAGGTTTTATGGTACAATTTTGTGATTATCTGACAATATTGTGGTATAATTCTATGATATCGTTATGAAACTTTTCCTAGTAGAATTCCAAAACTCGCTTTTCATCAAAGCAGTGAATACATTTTTTTACCATTATTTGGCAATTCCAATTCATCAAAATAAAGATTAACTATACTCAATATTATTTGTCATTGAAAATAGTAATGTTTGCTTACTGATAGTGGACTACAGATGATCGTTTAAATCTATCACAATCAAGCAATTTTCTCCATGAATTTGCACTTAAGCAAATAACTTTCGTTTTATTTTAACGTTTAATTTTAATTTTGAAGGTTTGTAGAGATATGTTTAAAAAGCGTAACTATAAATAAAATAAACTCGTGGTTTTCAAATAATGATTTCAGTGACGTCATTTCACGCACATTTCGTTTGATCTATCAGAAATAATAAAACAAACACAAATAATTGGGCACTTGCAACTCACTTAGAAGATCACTGAAACACATACACCTAAGCTATGCCTCAGCACTTACTGGTAGTTTATAAACAAGAAGGAGTGTTAGTTTTCTGGATATTGTTCTAACCAATGTCGAGCTAAGTTTCTTCACATAAGTTAGAATGTTAATTAACTTGAAATTAATTAAATACAATGCCGTATCTCATATCAAATTTATTGAAATATAATTCCATCTTGTCTGCGCTTTCTATTTAAATTGATTTATTATTTGTTTACATATTTTATTGTAATCGTGATCATTTCTCGTTTCGTGTACCTGGCAACTTTGCTACATTGTTAGTTTGTTTATGTCGCACAGGGCTTCTTGCCTGTCTTTGTGTTAAGTAAGAAATATTTCAAATATTTCTTATGAAAGAATAATAAGTCATGTAAATTCATATTTAATTAGCTACTCGACAAAGACTTGCTAGATATAGGATTACTCGAAATAAAGTGGACGGAACAGTGTGGTTGTTTCTAATGCCACTTGTCAAATACCAGTAAGCCTGCTTGGAGAATCTCAGTGATTTTGAGGCAGGCAGTGCGTTTCTTGTTTTTCAGTGGCGCCATCTATGGCCAAAATTATGACTTCAACCAAGCATGCGTGTCACAGCCCATATTAAAGGGCCAACCTAGTCATTCATCCATTCATTCATTCATTCATTGACAGATCGTAATTTTGACCTGAACCAAAGAACTGCCAATCTCCAATTTAGTGCACCCAAAGGTATTGATTTAAAAAGGAGAACTGTAACTCAACATATTTAACATGCGCCAGTCACCATTTACTATACTGGGAGTCTGGGGATGGCTGGGATCAAACTCACGATTTATTGGACATGGGCCAAACACCCTGCCAACCAGGCTATCCCAGCCGACAGAATAGTTGCTAACATAAACAAATGTCACCTTTCAACAACCAATCAGGATCGATGCACACATTGAGGTCACTCGGAAGTGTCTAATTATAGAAAAAAGTAATATACTCTATTTTTGTTTAATAAGAGCAGCAATCTAGCAAATATTGAATTTTTTTATACAGTTGGATACCTACGAACGGCGTCCTGTATGGGTCTTCTAATCAGGCTCGACGCTTGAAGTTATCCAATTAAATCTGATCCAAAAATTGATTCAGCGCAATAATAAACTCGAGTCTAGACTTTGTAACGTTAACATGCCATGCATAACGACAGGGTTAAACATAACCCTATGATTAGTTGCAAATACCCAATTGTACCCTATTTTTAACAATGAAATTGAAAATTGAAAGAAAAAACTCACGAGAAATTCTAATTGATCTTTGAAAAATTTCCTCCCTTACTAACTGACAGAAATTTTCGAATGGATTTTATAGCCATAAATTTGCTTCGATATGAAAAAAATAATTTTGCAGTATAAAATGTTTGTTCAGCGTAAACATGTAGACTCTTGCTCCTTACGATCTTACAATCATTTTTAGAAGTCTACAATCATTTTAGGACTCTTACAATCATTTTTAGAAATCAAACACTTTTTTTATAAATGGTGATATTTACTCAAAAGTTTAAAGAGAGTGTTTGAACCTGTGATAGTAGATATACAGATGAACGATCAAACATGGTAATAAATATTTCTTCTTTGATCTTATTTATTTTCAATGCTATTTTCTTAAAATATTTCTTGGGGAACATAATTTAAATCAAAGTTTAATAAATTATACCAACTTTTTTAACTAGGTATATATATTTTAAATTCGAATGACCTGGCTAGACGAAATTCCGTTGGAAGAGAAAGAAGCAATCGAGGAAGTAAGCTGAAGTGTTATAAAACATTTCATTTATTATTATCATAGATAAATATATATATTATAAATAATATTTCTTATAGTTAAGGAAACGAACTGTAATGGATTGTACGTCGAAAATGCTGGAAGATCCTAGCTTGTTTTATCGATTTTTAAAAGGTAATTTATGTATTCTAACAAGAGAAACTGAATTTTTATTTTAATGCAAATACATAAAATTGTTGAAAAATAAGTATTATCATTTA
Source organism: Parasteatoda tepidariorum (assembly GCF_043381705.1). Classification (NCBI taxonomy): domain Eukaryota; kingdom Metazoa; phylum Arthropoda; class Arachnida; order Araneae; family Theridiidae; genus Parasteatoda; species Parasteatoda tepidariorum. The sequence goes on along the minus strand of NC_092212.1, from coordinate 63,064,323 downwards.
ACGTAGAAGTCACAAATCTTTATACCTGAGAACCGGGATTTTTTTCCTGTATAAATTAAAATATCCTAACTCCAAAATTTTTCTTTTTTTTCCTCTCTCTTTTTGCAGCATTTGTACATTATTCTAACAGATACACATTTCTTTAAGATCAGAAGTCTCTATTTCCAATTCAATTTTAACTTGAAATTTAAATTGACTTTGACTATTATTTAATGCTAAAATAGCTCTTCAGTAAGCTTTCTATGATATGGGAGAAGTAGTTTTTGCATTTTCCACAACGGCTTTAAATCATTCAGATCTTTGCACAAAAGAATTAATGACTGCACTTTCATGTTTTTAAGTGCATGAAAATATTTGTGACATCACTGTTACCTTAAATATAGCGCAGAGCTAAAACTTCTAGTTAGCTGCAACTGTAATCGAAATGTTCTCCGGATATTAAATATCAACTACCGTTTTGGAGATTCAAATTTAAATAGTTGTTAAATATGTACTTTGATAAATTTATGTACAACAAAAAATATTAAAATATAAAATTTGATTTACTGTGCAACAATACATTTTTTTTTCATTTTTAAAGCACGAAATTTCAACTTAAAGAATGCAGAAGCAATGCTTCGGAAAGTAAGTTTTTTTCCCTCTAATTCCTCTGATTAGTGTTTCCGAAATATTTTGTTGAAAGTTGATTATCAACAGTGTTTCAAATTTTCCACAATTCATTTATCCTTTTTTCAAAAAATAAAATTATTATTTTTAAAGAATACGTTTAATATTTAGGTAATGAGATAAAAACTAACATCGAAGTCAATTATCGTAATCAATAATACCACAAATATAGATTTAAAACATTGCAATTACTGTTCATTTTCGCAAGCAAAAACTATTAGTCCGGGACGATTCTATTTCGAGTAGGGGTGACGCTCTGAGATGTGCACTTTTGGAAATTTAAAAACGAGCATAAGCCATGAGAAGAAGTGAGCAACTCATCATTTTTTGTCTCATTCACCGTAATTTTAATGAAATCAAAACAGACCAGGCGCATGCGCAAATGTGCAGAAGCACTTCGGATATGAAAATAATAGAATATTGGAAAAATTGGAGAAATGTAGCTTAAATGAAATTGCAATGAGCCTCCTTCAATTTTATCTGACAAATTAATCAGTCATTGTTGATTTTAACTGTACTTCACGCTGACATTGGTCTAAGACAATAAATCATCAGATTTTGATAATGTTTTTTTTTCTATTCCTCATTTAAATAATAATTTGAGACTTTTTGTCCCATTGATTTTGTATTAGAAGATTATATGATGATTTAATTTATCTATGAAGGTTCGACTATTTCCTGGATTGGTCTAATATCCTCTCTAAAAATGACAATTACAAACCAATTTTAAAAATGTTTCAGTTTCCTTCATGCCATTTTGTATTTCGGTACTCGCCTCTAAAAGTTTCAGATACAAATTTTAACATAATTTTTCGAAGCTCTGTGCCGACAAGGAGAACGACACAATGTAAATGCCTTACACTTGAAGTAAAGCAATGATTTTGAAATATATATATGATCTTATAGCAAAGAATTATCTAAGCTCTAGAACGGACAAATAACTTAAATATTTTAAGTATTTTTTGAAAAATTGCCAATGTAGCGAGAGAAAAAATTCCACCCATATGAAAATTATTAAAATCACTACCGTATTCTCTGTTCTTATAATTTTTTGTGAGCCAAGATAACGCACCGTTAGAGAAAGTTTTTAACACTAGATTGCCTAAGGAAGTCATTTTGACTGCTTTTAATTTCAATTTGAAAAACAATGATGTATACAATTACATGATTTCTCAGAATTTTGTGCCTTTTTGAACAACATATAATTTTTTTTATTATTAATATTTACTAATAACTTGTTAAATAACTGTAAATAATATGAAAAATGTTAAAAATTAATTTTAAACAAATTTATTGACGTATTCACAATCTAGTCATTTTGACTGCTTTTCGGCAATATAGGTATATACTAATTTTCCGTCTTTCTAGTGTTAAATAATAAAAGAATTAAACCATAAACGCTTTCCATTTTATCAAAACTGTATCGTATATCATCCATTTTGTGAATCAATCAATGATATAATCGATTCCGACACTTGCACCATTGAATTGCACATTCAACTCTACTTAAATAATTATAGTTTGGATCACAAAATTACTAACATTTCATAAATAAATGTATGTAAAACCATAAAAAATGCTGTTACCATCAAAAATAATTTTTTTTTAAAAATGCAGAACCTAAAGAAATGATTATTATTTTCATAATTCTTTCTTCCTAAAAACATTTGTCGAAATGCAATGAATTTTTCTAGCACATTTTATGGAGAAAAGAATTTGGAATAGACACTATTCTAACAGATTTCAAAGCACCAGAGGTAAGTTAATTTTTTTTTATCAGAAAATATATTTGAAGTTAGTATGACTTTCAATATCTGAAGTAAAAATAATTACTAAAAATAGGTGCCAAATTACGATAGGACAATAAAGAAAGTTAAATTATATTCAGTATGTTTAATGTTAAGAAAAAGAACTACTGTGCAAATTAGATTACAAAAAAAGGCTTTTATTTATTACTAGGAGGCTTCGCCCCCTGCTCGCTGGTGCTCGCCAACCCCCGGAACTGCATTCGCAGTTCATTTCGGATTGCTTCGCAATCCGATGCTCGCTTTATTCGCTCATTGGATACGTTCTTAACGTCTAGCTTTTGTATACTTTTTTGAACACTGAAGTTCCGACCACTTTTCACTGTAGGAAGTTATAAACCTGTGCATTTCAATATTAATTTGAAATTGCAAACAGTTCACATATTTTTCTTAATCACACTATTCTAGATTTCAGTTGTTGAGAAAAGTAACTGTTGTAAGTTTTGTTTTAAACTCTTTTGAGTTTTGTTTTAAACTCTTGCGAGAATTCACCCGATTAGACATATGATGCTCACTACGTGCTCTTGCGCGCCGAAGCCTATAAATTAAAAATGAAAACCGTTGCCAACGCGAGAAACGAAATATCATCGGTTTTATTGATACATACGTACGTATTAGCGTTTTATATAATAAGATAGATTATTAAATCACGGGCTTAATATTTTGTTGACCTGTGACTTCACAAAGAAAATATGTCCTTTCCCCTGATTTCAGTTGGAATTCAATAAATTTCAATGAAAATTGCTATACATTTTATTTATACAGAATTAAATGAAATTAGACTTTCGACACAATGTGCAAAGTTTTTAAAATATTCTACATCGCCCTGAGTTTTGCAAATTGAAATTCATTCACTTTATAAGCGTAAGTGCAGCATCAATATAAGTAAATGATTAAATTTATAAAAGCTAAATGATCTTTGAATGTAGAAAAAAATACAATATATACCTCTGCCTATACGTACCTCTGGCCTGTCATGGCAGCATGGATTAAGCGGCAATGTAGCCCCCTCCCCTGGAGCAATTAGAGTTGAGATGTTCCATACTAATCTATAAACAGTTACAACCAAGTTTAGGTACAGAATACTTTATAATTGTTTATCTTATAATTGACTTCTATGTTCATAAACTATTATAATCGATATTAAGAGTTCTTTAAAGTAATGACATTGTTGGATTTATTAACCCGTAAATTATTGAGTATTAAAAAAAAAGCTTCTGATGACTGGTGAATTTCGTTGGATTTTAAAAGTTAACCCACAAGTCTCAGCATTCTGAAACTGAATTTCGGCAAATTAAATTTACGAGTTTCCGAAGACGTGTAGAACTAAACATTTAAACATTTTGTAGTTTACATTTCTATCAGGTCTTGCAAAAATACTATTCATATGGCTTCATTGGATATGACAAAGAAGGAACTCCAGTCAACTATGTAGGTTGCTTCAAAATGGATGCCAAAGGTAATTACTTCGGAAATAAAAGATGTTCTATTATATTCTATTATTATCTCATTTTATGTACTAAGTTTCGAATCGCTAATTGTAAAATTTTATGTTACGCGCCTATTTTTGCTGAAGCGTTTTAAAAAAAAATTAAACCGATTCGAAATCTGCAAGAAGCTTTGAGTAGAGTTTGAGTATTAGTTTGAGCCTGGCAAACCAAATGTTCAGCTTTGTTTTCCTGATAGATCATTTGCTTGACAAGAACACTGGTGTAAAAGCTTAAGAGAATTTGCAGACTTGGTTGATTTTCTCTAGAACTACTGGACAGATTATAATGAAATTTGATCTGTTATGATACAATACAAAACAAATAAAAATTCAACAATTGTAATACACACGTATGATCATGCGTAACAATCGTTGGAGTCGGAAGGTATGAAATTGCCACAGGACAATTCAGGCCAATTACCTCAGGAATTGATAAACTGCCTTATTTCAAGTATGAAATCACGCAGCAAGGCCTGTATAGTATATCTGTTAGAGGGAATCATAACCCCTATAAACCCTTTTTTTTTGTTTATTCTACAATCGTTGTTTCTTATCGTGCAACTCCAACGAGTGTTGCACACGATCATGCGTGTATAATACAATTGTTCTATGGTTATTTGTTTTAAATCGTATCAATGAATGTTCATATCAAATTTCATTAAAATCGATCCAGTAGTACTAAAGATAATCAACCGAGTCTGCAAATTCTCTTAATTTCTTACACATTTGACCACCAGTGCAAACGTAAGGTAATATGCATGAAGAATGTAAGAATCTGCATGGATGTATGAGTATGCTTAGAATGTAAGAATATATGCATGGATTTTCTACAACGAAAGTGAAATGTTTCTTACTTTTTCTATAGTGCTGGGCTACTTATGGCAAAAAAATTAAAGGGCAATTTATTGACTGTTTATGGGGATAGTAACATTTCCCTCTGTTTTCTAGTAAAAGATTCAAAGATTGCAAGATTCATAGCAGCATTAAATGTTTTTTTTTTCTTCTCTATTTTATGGTTTAATTTTTTATTCTTTTTCTTTTTAAAATTCCTTTTTTTGAATTTTTTATTTTATTCCATTCATTTTTTTAAACTTTTTTAAATTTATTTTTTAATTTTTCTATTTTATTTATACATTTATTTACGTATTTATTTTGTGTTTTTCAAATATTTTTTTATTTCACTTTTCGCTACTTGATTATGATAACTTCTCAGTTATTCAGTCATATTATTATGCAATCTTGAGAGAAACTATACTTGACAATCAGTCAAGATTTTCTATAATTTTTGTTGACCGGAGTTCTTGCTGAGTTGTCAGACAAACAAACCTGTCGGAAAATTGAGCTATCAAGCAAACGGCGTCGTGATGTGTACGTGTACCAAGAGATGTGTATGTGTTACAAAAAAAAATCATTACCATGCTAAATATTATATCAAAAGAGCGGTTTCTCTTTTATGTTCTTTATGTTACTGTTCATAAAATAATACCGTCTAATCTAATAAATGATCAGTTTTCTAATATAATGCGATTTTGTCAAATTTATATCAAAGTATAATGCATTTTTTAGAATGATACGTATCAATAATGGAAAATTTGAAAAATCATTTCACAGGCAGTTAAAAAGAGATCCTCAAGAAGAATTAATTTTCGTATTTGTTAGATGTTCAATATTTTTAATGCATGCATTCATTTATTTCTTGATACTATTTTTCTATTACTTCCCAACTCCCATTATTTTTTTGGCAATCATCTTCATTTCTCGCTTCAAAACATAAATTTCATGAAAAAAAAATTTCTAGTTTTCTATGATAGATAGACGTTAGCCTCCTTACTTTTTGTGCTTTCATATTCAACTTAGAAAATAATTACCTACTGACAATGAAATAAATTTCTCTGAGGAGAACTTTTCGGGTCAAGAATAAATTAGGTTGCATTTATAATTGTTTACAGGTGAGAGCGAAAACTTTACAAATAAAACTCTCAAACTACCTATTAAAGCGGAATATTTTCTTTTACTGAGTAAAATCAATAGAAAAATTAAAACAACCTAACAAACTCTTCTAAGCCCGATTTTTCGCGCGATATTAATTAATTAATTAAAATGTTGGGATTGTCAAAGAAGCGGATATTATCCTAGTTCAGGGATGGCGAATCAATGGCACGCGTGCCATTTATGACACGCGACACGATCTTTTGGGCATGCCAATCATCACAAAGTTCACTATGAAGCATATTAACACTTAAATTAAAATTCACGAATAAAAATTAGCAATTAATGCCAAAAAAAACCCAATTAATAACCATAAAAAACAAGCTAACAATAAATAACTAGCAAAAAAATTTAACAGTCCTGCTTAAACTAACATACAATCTAATCTAAGTTATTTGTCATCTAATTTGCAACAACAGAAGTCACACTGATGTTACTTTAAGCTGAATTATGCGTATAACTGAGACATTGCAAATTTTTTCTCTCTCTCCATAGTATATAAAGAGTTTTGAGTTGATAGTATTTAGTATTAATACTTGATCACGAAATCAAAATTATTTGATGGCACGTCTATGACCACATTGAACAATTTTTTTAGAAAATTGGCACGTTGGTGCAAAAAGGTTCGCCACCTCTGTCCTAGTTAGTAAGCAGCCTTACGGCAAACGTTTGTATATTCATTTTCATTTGGTTGGCGAATAAGGGTTGACAAAATAATCATTTTTAAACATATTTGAAAGCTTGTTTCCTCAAAGGCATGAAATTATTTTTTTAGCTTTTACTATGAACTTCGTTTTTGCAATTTTTATTCATTCTATCTCTTCCTATCTTCTCAAATGCAGCTTTTTGTTTTCATTGAAAACTTGATAATCAGGCCAACCTTCACTTTTGAAGTGTTAAAGAAAGTATCTAAGAACCTTGTTTCAGGGATGGTCATAAAATTTAGAGTGAATCCCTGAGAGGGGGAATTTCTCTTGGTTTAAGAATGCTTATTGATCTCGATTTGCATGTTTCATCGTCGATTTCAGACGTTTTTTTTTGTTGCTTTGTTTTGTAGAGGCAAACTTTATCTCAATATAAAATGATTGTTGCTTAAGATTATTGCGAGCCTCATTATCGTGTAAACTAGCGTAGTTAAATTTCACATTGCTTCACGCTTGCAGGGTTCATTTGCTTTTCATTTATAAGCTTTGCTGGATTTTGTGATAAAGATCATTGCTTACACGCTGTTGCAAATTCTTCACTGCTACTTGGATATGCTATTTTTTTTGTTGTCAAACCCTATTTAATTCATTGTATTGTAAAATCAATTGATTGATTTCTTTTTCTTCGCTATTTTTAGGTCTCATGAAATCAATAAGAATAATTGATTTCCATAAAGAATGTATATTTGAGACAGAAAAAGACGTAGAAAGGATGTTTGAACGAAGTAAGAAGGTAATGACTTTTACAAAGTAGGCTTTTCTCCAAAAATTAAGTTCTAAAAATCTCTCATGGTAAGATCAGCAAAATTTAAAAAAGCACTTTTATCTGATTCTTATCAAAATTTATTTACTCCTAAGTGTTCGGGAACACTTCTTTAGTATTCTACTTAATTTTCGAAAACGACAAATTCAAATATATAATCAGATAAAAATCAGCATAGTTTTGTAAAGAAGTTAATCAGATTCCAGTGATATGAAATGAAGAAGGTATGAAAAAAAGTGAATTCGTGTAGAAGCGAGACTAAAGACTTACACATGTATTTGCATAGCAGTCTCTGATACAATTGTGAGTTGCTCACTGAACTAATAAAGTAAAATTTTAGAATACGCGCACAATAAGCTTTTAGAGAACCTAAGAAAAAATTCGATTTTTCCTTAAGCACAGTGTTCTTTTTTAAGTTATAATACAATAAAACACCAACGCCAGGTATTATTTATTGCAATTTCCAACGACTTCAAAATTTTTTTTTATTGAAATAAAAGCTATGTGACAAATTTGATTTTGCCTTAAATAAAGTTGATGATTTATTCTGTCGAAAAAGATTCTAAAACTCATAAAAGCACTTTTTGACTGTTCTGAAAAAATTAATTTTATGTATATGCTCGTTATTGTAGGTTTACATGCATTGTAGGTTCACATGCTTATAGGGCATTGTAAGTCTTAAAGATTTGTGTCAGCACTGGTTTCACGTGAATAAGATCAGAACGGAAAAATTGCAATAGAATTTTGATGCTGCAAGTAGCTTTTTAATTCGCTTTCTGCTCTTATATTACATGCCACGTTCAGAAAAAAAAACGAAATTCTTCAACTCGCAGCTCAAAATGTTAAAAAAAATTGACAAAAAGAAGTTCCTCTTCCGGTAAAGATTAGGAATGCAGCACAACAATGATTATTTATAATATGTAGGATGGCTTCATTACATGATAAGCCACGATGTACTCTTTGCTCAACTAAATTACTTCGTCTCCTTGGAAACATAAATACGAAACCATTCAAATTACACCGCCACTTAGGAACCAGAGTATGAAATCATGCAACTTACTTCACCACTTAGAAAGCAAAGTATGAAACCATTCAAATTATTTCGTCACTTAGAAGCCAATGTATAAAGCCATCCAAATTACTTCATTTCAAAAACAAAGGAAGACATTCAAATTGCTCCATGGCTTAGTTTGTTAGTTAAACCAAAGTATGAAGTTATCCAAATTACTTCGTTTGAAAACCGAACATCAGAAAATTAAAAATAAGCAATTTGTATTTTTCGATAGAACAACACAAGTAAGGAAAAATTAACAAGCTTTTATTCGTAAAGCAATCAATGTTGACAAGCAATCAATGTAAACCAATCAATGTTTTTTTTCTTCTTATTCTGCAACCGCTGTTTCACACCTTCCGATTCCAACGAGTGTTATGCACGATCATGAGTGTGTATTACAATTGTTGAATGGTTATTTGTTTTGTATTGTATCAGTGTATGTACATATCAAATTTCATTAAAATTGGTCCAATAGTACTGGAGATAATCGACCAAGTCTGCAAATTGTCTTAATTTCTTACACCAATGCAGCTTCGCAGCTTCATTGTCTAATTTTCTGAAATTCACTAAAACTTTGCTTAATATGTTCTTTAACGTAACTCTTCTTTATCTAACTCTAAATATTCTCGATTTATTTTTTTAGACAGGAGAAATAATTTCTCAGAAGAATATTATATGTGACATGGCTGAAATTACCTTTTCAAAAGCCACCAACAAGAAAGGTAAGCAAACATTTTGAAACAATTTTGTTTGAATAAACAAACACAGAAAGTCGAAACATTAAACATTAATCATTTAGGTAGTACCTAAGTTTTTGAATGCAGAAATAATTCCCGGATAGCAAAATAAGCTTTATTTACACTCAGCAAAAACCTCTTAATGTAAACCTAAAAAGGTTTTTTTTGCGGTTCACGTGTAAACCTTCTAATCTTAGAACAAGATCTGCGACAATCTGCTCTATTCTACGCACATTAGCCTAATCCAAAACCTTGGAAAACATTCTTCGATATAAAAACCTTAAATCGAGGTTATTTTAGGGTTTTCAAGCGTGAAAAGAATCCTTGAAAAAAGTTAGTCTTAAGGTGAAAATAATCTTAAATCTAGATAATTTTTAGGTTTCTTTTCGTTACTTCTTTTATGATCAGCTAAATTCCACCTAGTCATGAAATTTTAATGGACAATGCAATTTGATCATATCGCTAGTGTGACGTCAGATAAAACGTCATTATGGCATATGTGACCATTTTACTTAAGTGGCAAAACTTTTCAAAAAAAGTTTTAAAATTAATTTTTAACCCTCTAAGGATGAAAGGTTTGAAACTGCAATATTTTTTCTTTATTGAAAAAAGGATTTTAGGGCAAACATTTTCGTGACATTGAAATGAAAATTGTGACACAAGATTGCCGTAAGGTTACATGTTTTCTAGGATTAGTGCATTAGGTTGGAAAATATTTTTACTAAGTTTTCCGCCATATTGAACAAGATGGTGGATTCACATCTAGGAGGAAAAAATACATATTTCAGATACTCATATTGGATCTAAAATAAAACTTTGATAATGATTTTAAACTTTACTCTGATTATTTCCGTAGTTCTTTTTCATGACACATGAGGTGTACTACATAATTAAGAAAAATCATTTTAGAAATTATAATCACTTATAAGTCACGCACTCTCTTTATTAATAGTAGTTAGGTTTCTATCTGAGATAGATATGATTATATTATGATAAAACCATTTAACAATACAAATGCTAAAAAAATAAATTATTTAATAAGATTACTGTTACTGCCTGTATTAGTTTTTGCTTAATATGTTAATAATCAGATTTGTGACGTTGTGCTCTTTATGGTTTGTGAAATAATAACCAACCAAGTGACCAAAGAAAAAAAATTAAGTTAAAAACAAAACAAGATAAAAAAAACTGAGGCAGCTGATGAGAACGATAGTAGCCGAAAGCGGCAAATCAGAGCAGGCTACATTTCCATAAAAAATGAAGTGGATAATAAGGAATTGAGAATGTTAACCAAGAAATCGGCATTCACATGAATGAAATAAAATTTCAGAACATCAACTTGAGCTTATTTGGCATATCGAAATTGGCGTTAAAATTAGCCAATTTTGGCGTTACTAAAATTAAATTTATGTGCCATTATAATGATTTTCAAATTCTTAATGACGGATATGTCTGTAGCATTCCCTTGATTTAAAGTTTAAAGCATCTTTTGTTTATCCATTGTAGCATTGTTTTGTTAGGTAAGATCCCCAGCAATATTATCAAACTTGCAATTTTTTCAGAACTTAAATTTAATTTTTATTATATGTTTTGTATAATATGACAAAATATGGGAAAATCATTGACAATATTATAGCATACAGTCCAACAACTTCATTTTTTTAAAAACATTTTCCAGATATTTCAGACATAAAGTCTTAACCCACCAGTAGGCTTGGCTCATAGAAAAAATCTTTAAAGCCTTAAAATTCAAAAAAAAAAGATAGAAGAAATGCCTGAAAATTTAAAAACTAGAAAAAGACAAAATTTATTTTAAAAATAACATTTTACCCCTGATATAATCATAGTAAATTGAATAATTATCTCATTTGTGAACAGGCTAGTAGCTGATAAAGTAAATATTTAACTAGATTCTGCATTTATTAATTTTGTTTCAGCTCTGGAAACAGAAATGGAATGGTTTGGCATTTTACAAGACAATTATCCAGAACATATAAAAAGAGTATATGTAATCAACGGTATGTTTTTCATATAACTCATTAAGTAATAATTTCATGTATGCCTTTTTTTTGTACTTTATAACCGTCGTTGAACTTTCGCCCCGATTTTGAGTTCATGACTATGCCAATATCAAACTTCGTTGTCTTGTAATTTCGAACCCAATCTAGAACCCACCTCACGTTCATAAGAAACAACCTATCCCTCTGTCGAAAAATACTATATTTTTATCTATTTTAATTTGATGTGCAAAATGCCTTGATTTAATAAAAAAAAAATACCTCCACGAGCAAAAAATATATACTTGAGGTTGAAATATAATAGCCTGAGGTAGAACATAAAACACCTCATGTTAGTAAAAAATTACCTTTACAACTGTCAACAAACACACTTGAGGTAAATCCAAATAACCTGAAGTGTGAAATCAAACACCTTATGTAGTTTTTTAATTACTTTTACAAGTGAAAAAATATATTTCTGGGTGATCTAAGGTTGAAAACAAAACACCTTAAGTAGTAAATATCTACCTCTCCCCACATGTAAGATGAAACACCTCAAATTGATATATATATATACATCTGGAGGTATATTTGAGGTAAATTTTGAAGTATTCGTTAACACCATTTTCAAACTAACCACTTAATTAAATAACATAATTTATATCTTTGAAAAATTCCTCATTCATACCTCAATTTTTCCGTAAGGGTTGTCTTCTGGATTAGGTGCAAAATTGCAAGGCTACGGACTTTAACATTGGTTGTCGTAAACCCAAAATTGGGTCGTCTGTTCAACGGGGGTTGTTATGAAGTAAAATAGAAGATGGCAGATAAATCTGTTTAAATCTGATAAAATTAGGATAGATCAGTAAAATTTGTATCTGTTTTCAGCTCCCTCTTATTTTTCAACTATGTTCGCTATTGTAAAGCTAGCTATTACATCTGGCCTCTTGAAAAAAATTCAGATTGTTGAAACAGGTAAATTTAGCTTTGGATTTTTTCTAATAAGCCTATTTTTAGTTGTTATAAACCTTTACCTCGTCTAGACAACCGAATTAAACGAGTTACCACCCCTTGTCCAACTATGCTCGCGTAATATTTTAAGCTAAAATGTTATTGTTTTTTTCGCTTAACAGAAATTTGAATCAAACATAAGCTCTCGTCTTTTTTCTTGTCAGCTGAGTTCAAAACAACCTCCATTTTCTTTTTTAATGCTCACAAAGTATGTGGACGCTCCTTGCCACCTTTCATTGTTTAGGAAATTACAAATTTCATAGATGTCGAAGAATTTATATGAAGGCGGGAAACTCATATTAGCGAGTTTTCATCAAATAATCAATATCTTTGACCAAAAGAAACTGTTATATAATTTTTTTCCGATTAATTACTATTATTATTTACATATTATAGATTTTAATAAAAAAATTGGAGTACATGTCTGATTTGATCGTAGAGTTTACAAGAATTAATTTATTTAAACCACTGTTAAAATTTTGACTACATTTAATGATTTTATATAGTATTTTGAATTCATATTTCGAAGGTGAATTCAAATACTGGTAAGCATACTACCCCATTAGCCAATTTATTTTCGCATTGAAAATAAATTCTATTCGAAACTCATTTCAATAATGAGCAATTGGTTGAATTTCTTAAATGTCTGAGAGAGTACAAGTATACAGGTCGTTAAAATTTATATCACGGTTCAAAGGCTCGTAACTCAGGTCCTATTTCTTGGAGTTTCACATATGCGATATTCAAAATCGTGAGAGTGAGATTTTCCTCTAAAAAAATTAAATTTGGCTAACACGCGGCACTGTTACTCAGCAAAATTAAAGAAAGCAGCTAAAAATTTAAGGAATAGCAAAATGTTTTATATTTTTTAACACCTGCGTGCTCTACATGCGATATATCAGTAAGAATGAGGGAAACATACAGGGAGATGCTAGCTTTTATTTTCACTTTCTTAGTGACACGTCCTTGATAAACATCTTTGAGAAACCTTTATACCTTTGATGATCTTTGTGAAAACCCCATAGGCAAAGATAGGAAATTTCATATCTGGTGATCACGCAGGTCATACAAGAAATATAATGCACGAGATGGCATTATAATCTGGGATTTAAGTTTTAATCACTTTTGTACACTTCTTGTCATATTAATATTTTTTTACCGTGTATAATTATCGTGGAGATCAAACTATGTGCTCTTCCATGCCTTTTGTAGAGAAATTATTCGAATTACCCATTTCAGTTTGTTATAGCGGTACAGTGCCATCTATTGAAAAAATTTCAAACTATTTATTTCTGAAGAAATCCTCGACCCTATGACCTAAATTTGAAGGTATACTACTATACTTATGAAATTTCATACAGGTACACTTAGTAGAGTTGGTTTAGAAACCTTTGAATGCCATCAGCTTTAATTTTTGCCACGATTTTTAGAGAAAATATAATTTCCAATAGCAGTAGAGTGCCATCTATCGTCAAAGTTACAAATTATTCTTTTTGAAGGAATCTCCGCTCCTAAGATCTACATAACATACTTCTAAAGTTTTATTAGCATACACTTCGCAAGCACTTCATCAATTTTGTAGTATTTGAGGAAATGAGAATTCAGTGTAGGATATTATATTTCAGAGAAAGTGAAGGAGACGTTACTGGAGACAATAGATGCCGATATCTTGCCTGCATTTCTTGGCGGAAATAGAACCGATCCCGATGGAAATCCTCTCTGTAAGACATTTGTGAGTATGGTCTTTCAATAGTATGTGAGTTTCTTATAGTGTCAATTTCAAAAATGTGACTCAACAAATCAACTGTCCAACAGATGAGAATTCTGGCAAGGAAAAACTAAAAAACAGTGTTTTTTTCCGTTTGTTTTTTTAAATCATCATTATGATGATACAGACTGTGGACAATATTAACAAATATCCATGCAATAATGCTTGACATGCAACAGAAAACCTCGTTTTAGATTGATCAACGTGAACAAATTTGTCTGGGGTAATGAATCTTAATAGGATGAGTGTCACTATCTGGTAAAAAAAAAATATGTACCACTTCAGATATTTCAACAAACAAGGAATGCAAAATAATATTTGCAGGTTTTATGAATTTTTACGCAAATGCACACTGTTTTAATCTAAATCTGACAAGTAGAGATTTGCAAAACAGCATGATAAGTAAGAGAAGCGTAAAAGAAATAATATTTATTGTCAATAAGCCTCTTGAAAGTTTAACCGCTTAGATTATATGTAAAACTAAAATGAATATCTTTTAAAACGCTTAGTTCTAAATAAGTATTAAACAGTCTCTACTAGCAGTTTTAAATTTGTAGCTTTTTTCTTAAGTCATCTAATATGGATTTGTTTCTGTTATTGAAGGTGGGGGATTCGACACACATCAGTTAATCTTGAACATTATTTTCATTTTATTATATTCATAACAAAAAACAGCTGTCCATCAACATGTGATGATCGAAACTTACGTCAGTATATGGCAGTGAAATCATGAAAGTTCGAAATTTAGCTTTTTGGTAAAAATTCGAAAACTGAACATTATTTGGATAAATTTTAAGTTAAAATAAGTTCCTTGTATTTGTTTTTTAGTATTGTATGGCTCAGTAGATCAATGATTTCAATTTCATGTTGGTAAAATCTTACGTAGTAAAGAGAAATTTAAAAAAAAAGGTGTTTGCGATGGATAAGCATTTTTTTTATCACCTTAAAAAATCACTCATCCTAACAGTGAACGAATCGTGCAAAAGTTTTTCTTCGTTCACATAAAAGCTAGTTCATATAGGTCTTGACTATATATATGGAAAAAGCCGCGATGGCTCAGGGGATAGAGTATTCGCCTTCCAATGCTGCGAACCGGGGTCGAACCCCAGTCGATACGAACTCCACATCCGGCTGGCACCGCCCACACACTGCTGACGTGAAATATCCTCAGTGGTAGACGAATCATGAGTTAGAGTCATCTTGCCGTCAGGCTAACCGTGGGAGTTTCTCGTGGTCTTCCTCTCCAAGAAACGCAAATGCGGATTAGCTCCATCAAAAAGTCCTCCACAAAGGCAAATCTCTCCCAACACTCGATCCTGGAGTTCCCTTGTCTTCTGAATTGGTTTCAAAATTACAAGGCTACGGAGTTGAACATTAGTAGTCGTAAACCCATAAAATTGGGTTAGCTGTTTAACGACGGTTATAAAATAAAATATATATGTTTATATTTCATTGTTTAATATTGTTTATACATTTAGATAAGGCATGGAGGGAACGTACCGAAAGAGTATTACTTCTCCAAGAAATCAATTCAACAAGAAGAAGATGTTGAATATCTTTATGTATCAAGGCGTTTGCAAGTTGATGTTTTAGTTGATGTTGAAGATCCTGGCTCTGCATTGATGTGGGAATTCGAAACAACAGACAAGGATATTAGTTTTGGAATTTATTTCAAAACGCTTGAAGGTGAATTAGTTGAACTGGTTCAGAAAAAAAGGATTGAAACTACCTGGGAACCGGAAACGGGAATACATGTCTGCGAAAAATCTGGATCATGTAAGTTTTATTGCTCCAATTTTCCTTTATTCTCATTTATACATCAAAAGGTCTGTAAAAAATAATATCAGAAATTAGAGTTTTCCTTAACACATATTTCCAAAAAAAAAAGGGATTAAAATCATGTAAAACTTTAACTGGAATGCATTCGTTTTCCACCAAGAATCGTCATTATGCTTCAACCATTAAATAAACTTCAGCTGATTTATATCTTTGCTTTGCTTTCGTACTTATCTCAGTGGTGATTGGTCAAGATTTAGTATTTATTTTCTCACTGAAACAGTGATTTGGAGACCCAAATGCGCATTTTTTAGAGAATATTTAGGATTCATGCTAATGAGAAAGGCAAGATGGAAGAAAAACACCCTAAGCAGTTTGTTTATTAAAAACTCCTTTCTGTTTCTATCGGCAATCACACGAATATGATGTTTTCAGTAACTCCTTCCTCTGGCGGATTTTTTCTTTCGATTTCAATAGTTTTTTCTGGTGTAAATATTTTCAGCCCCTAATGCGAATGCTTTTTAAATTTTTTCATAGATTTCAATAATATATTCTCAGGGAAGCAATAACCAAACACCTTTAGCATATTGGAGGCTATAAGTAACCCATCTTATGCACAATAAGAATTTATTTGCTCTCGTTTAACTGCTCAACTGTAAGCCAATTTGTGACTTTTTTTTCAAGATTATTTATTTTGGGCAACGAAGCCAGTTGTCCAAAAACATGTATCTAAAGTATGTACTGAGCTAAAAAAGAAGAAAAAAATGAGCACGATAGTTAACTTTTAATCTAATGATTGAATTTTGCTTACTAAGACTCAATATCAGTAGTTTGAGAGCCCTATACCTTATATATACTTTTTTTAGAGCTGACGATGTTTTAACCCCTTGCATCCGAAGCGTCATGAAAAGACATTTACAAGCAAACTACGGCAAGTGTCGTTTCGTGACGGTCTTGTTTTTTTGGGGTAGGGAGAGTAGAAAAAGAGATTCTTGGGTGGGGAAAGAAATGGGGGTCAGTTAAAGGGAGGACGAACAAAGAGAAGGGTTGGCAGTTTACCTCAATTACTCAAACTATTATCCTTCCCCTAAGNGATTGTAAGGTAATCATGAAGACTCCTATATGGTCCTTATATAGTTTGTATATAGAATATAGTTGAACCCTATATAGTTTCGACGAGGAAGCAGCAGAAAGTTTTAACTCCTTACTAGTAATTTAACTTCTTGCTTATATTGCTTTATCTAGAGAACTATTTAAATGAGTATGAGAGCTATTAAATTATTCTAGAGAACTTGTACATCTAAAACTTGTGCATCTAAAAAAACAATGCAAAATATTGTTTATGTTAATATTCCTAATTACTTTACTCCTTAATAATCGAAAAAAAATTATTTCAAGGTATAAAACTTTTTGTAACATTTAAAAGAATGTAATTTCAAAAGATGAAGTATAAAATTTGAACATCTGCTGAATAGTTCTCTAGAAGCAAATTGTAAAATACAAGATTTCTTTGAAATTATAATTTCAGATATTTATTATATTAAATAAATTAATAAAAAACAAATAATAATTATTAAAAACTATTTTATTTGGAATTATCTTCAGATGAACACACTTCCTAATTGTGTGCAAAAAATTTTAAATCCACATTAAAAAAATTCGAGTTTTAACAAAATATGCGAACCGGGAAAGAAGCATTAAGCTTCTCCTGCCCAAAGTATTGGGATAATATTTTCTAAATTGCTACATAATTGAGGATGAAAAATTCAAATTTGTCAAAAAATGTACACTTATTCAGATTAAGAACATTTATATGTCTAATTTCGTATTTTAGCGTATCGTCTGCTTTAGTTTATTAGAATATTTGAGGTTCATTAGATCAAAAGTTGTTCAAGGTGCTAAATTTATTTACGCAGACTGTGGTAAAATGTTTATCATGTTCATGGCTCTGTGGGATTACCAAAAAATTAAGTCATTTTTGCCGAATCGGTTCGGTAATGAGTTTGGTAAAGTTAACAATAAAATATGATTTTAAAATATATGATAAAGTTTTTTAAATATGATACGATTTGGCAATTTAATCATGATAACCTTGAAACATGGCATAAAAACCATTTATTCGGTAAAATTGACTTTTATATTTCTTATTAAATGTGTGGTAATAAATACTATAATTTTAAAAACACGAATTTCCGGTATACCTTTACCATAGGAGAGAAGAAAGTACCAAATGAATGGTTTAAATGCCGTATATTGCTGCTTAGATTGTCAGAGTTGCTTTTTTTTAAATCAGAAATGTCATTACCTTACGTAACAATAACTTTACTGTTCAAAATTTTACATAATTTTTTCCACCGTGTGTTAACATCGCTCAAAAATAATAAACTTCTCTTGTTGAAGTATAAAGAAAGCTTTAACTAAATTTAAATACTTATAAGAAATTTTAAACATTTATTTCATATTAAATAACTTTCAGCTAATTGCTCTTATAACTGCCTATATAATAATCAGTAAACTGATACAAAATAAAAATTATATTACCAATGTGTATTCATAACCAATGTTTATTGTTTTTCTCTCAGATGTTCTCGCTTTTGACAATTCTTACAGCTGGTTTCTTTCAAAAGAGATTTATTACAGGACGAAAATCATCCCACCTACCACAGAATGAGAAAAAAAAGCTTAAACTGCCTGAAGTTAAAAACCCTTCTACAAATGTCACAAAAAATGCCAACTGAATGAACCAATTTTGTTTACATTAATGTGATACATTTAATTTTGAAACTTCTATCAAAAATGTAGAGAATGTATTAAGCAATTTAGTTAATAAATTTTTTTTCATAAATTCTGCCTATAGCATCATGCTTGTAGCTCAGAGTGTTGGCAGTCCTGGAAATATGTAGCTTGGAAGAAGGTAAACCCACCCAAAAATGCGTTAAAATATTTTTATTTAAAAACTGAATCACTGAATTAAACTTTATTAACTTTTATAGTTATTTTTATTTCCTGTGTAAAAAAACCAGAAATTTTAATGTTTAGCATTCTTTGTATGCTGTAGGATATTTGTATAATGTATTTCTACAAATTTTGATTATAAAACAAAATCCACTAGATTCCAATATTAGGAACACGAAATTTTCTAAAAGGTTACTTAAATAGATTTTTTTTAAACTCTTCTTTATAATTTTCAGTTGTAATTAAACAGTCCAACCTATAAATATACATATTTATAGTATACATATAATATACCTATATAATATACATATATATAATAAAAAATCTATAAATATACATATTTATAGGTTGGTATGTACTACGTATGGCAATACGGTTGATCTATACATATGTTGGCTGGTATGTTGGTATGTATTGGTAGTATATACAATAATATTTTTAGTTTGACAATCTTTTTGTATAGGGATACAAACGGAATATTTTCTTAAAAGTATATTTTTGTACATTAAATAATTCCAAATATCTTCCAAAATAATAGCCGATGGGCCTTAAGAGGTTAAATTAAATCTCGAAAAATTGTGGAGTATTGGATGTGCCAAGTGGCAAAAAGATGGTCAGCTGAACTAAAATTCAATGAAAATTATTGAAATTTTTTTTAAAAAGTCATTATTCCCTGTTTAATTTAATTTTATTTAAGGAACTCTTTTATTTGTGGAACCAAACATGTGTTAAATGGAGAAAACAAATGGGAATCTTTTACTTTAATATTTGTTAGTTTCGACTTATAAATCAGTATGAGCAAAATAAATAAATAAATATAAATAAACAAAGGAAAATTAATAAATAACAAAAAAAGATTGTAAGGTAATCATGAAGACTTGAGACAGAGTCAAAACCTATCTGCTTTACATTAGAAATAAGACCCTTATTATATTGAAAGATTGTAAACTTATTTGACAGTTCCAGTCATTTTTTTTTATCATTTTTCTTACAGATAAGGTACGAGGCTTTTCGGTTTATTTTTTATCAAATGCGTATGATTACCCCTACCTGTTTAATCTACAATGGGAATTTTTTATCAATTATAGCTTTCACTTTGAACATTATTCAAGGTGGGGGTAATTTAAATTAAGTCTTACAGCAGTTTGTTCCATTACAATTATCTTGAATGCATGAAATAATAAAGTTGGATCATGTACTGAGCTGTTTTAAAATAAGGTAAGATAAAATTTATTGCATATTATTTATATGAAAACTTATTTTTCTGATTTCCACACTTAAAACACATCATAATCATTCTTATCTGCATTATACTACTCAATAAAAAATTTCAAAGTATCTTAAAAAGTACTGGCACTAAGGGTGTCAATACTTTTAAGCATAAAATCCATTTTTACAGTAACATTTTACGAAAAAAATCTGCAATACCATAGTTTTTACTGTAATATTTACTTACAAATCACTGTAATTAAATCCATACGAATCACAGTAATTAAATAAATACTACAAAAATTAGTACATAAAATTTTACTGTAAAAATGAATTTTACGTACGCTGCCCTCAGCGCGCCAGTACATTTTCCGCAGTTAGATGCTAAATTTTTTACAGTATTGAAATTCAAAAAAAAAAATGATGCAATTGATTACTATTCTAAAAAAGTTAAGAAAAATGATGATGAAAATGTGCTGTAGCTAATTTGTGCTATAAATATAAATAACTAAATCAAATATTTCTGTAAATGTTCTTTATTCATATATATAAAAAATTTCAAATAAAAGTCTTATTATCTAATTTTAGTTCTTAAAACTAAGTACAATAATGTTTACCTGCATTGTTCTAGTAATGCAAAAAAATAAAGCAGTTGAGCACTATTTATTAAAAAGTAAAAATTAAGTTGAAAAATAGGAAATGGAAATATTTAGTATCATAATTATAATGTGCATATAAATAATTAATGTAAATATACACGTAGAAAATCACATTAAAATCACTTTAAATAAGAGTGAAAATAATTTTCTAAGAAACTATTTTGTTTCTAAGTGAGAATGGTCAAACCATTGGATTGGCACATTCCAAGTTATTCTCAGTTATCCAGCCTAATTTTATCTTACGCATTTTTTTTTCATGTATATTTAACAAGAGAAATGTAATATGAACAAGAAAAATGTTAATATGTTTTTGTAAAATTACGTGCATGAAAAATCAGATGAAAACTTTTTATGTAAAATATCCAGGAAGTTATAATTTTTATATGCATTTTTCTAGAAACGTCGAAGTACTATTTATCATATTTACTTATTATTATATTATAATACTTTATATTATATTATAATACTACATATTTTATTATATTACTATCTATTACACAATGTTATTTTATTATTTATTTTCTTATTCATTATTTTCTTATTCGTTTGTGGTTTGTTTACTTATAATAAGTATATTTAAATTGGAAAATAATGATAACAGAAATGTGTTGCATATAATTACGCTATTCATGTAAATAATTAATGAAAACATATCGCACCAAGGCATGAAATGCTAAATTCGTGAAGCTACTTTAGATTACGTTACCAGTTATCAAGACTATCGTTTGCTTGAATAATCTAAATTCTTTTTATAAAAAGCGAGAATGTCTTAAAAAAATGAATTATATATCTGCATTATTCTTATAAACGTAAAAAAGTAATGCCTGTATATTTATGATTTATTATAATACTGTAATATTTATAAATATGCCATACTAAATTTAGAAATAGAGACCATGGAAATGCTTATTATATTTTACATGTAAATAATTAATGTAAATATGCAGTATAATGCTGCAAAATAATAAAACTGCAATAGGTTACATAAGTCAATGACTAAAACAATGATTAAATAAAATTATTCAGAGAGAATTTTGAAGTTGTTTATTTAAACCTAAAAATTAAATAACATATTTGAACAGTAAAATCTGATGTAATATAATAAATGAATATTCTAATCTAGCATATGAAGCCATATAAATCTGATCTAAGCTGAAATTCAAGTTCTTTTTTTGCTTCTTTGATAAAATTCCTTGTTTTTATGAAACTTCTTTCTTTTTCTTTTTATTCTTATTTGTTTTTTTTCGTCCGAGACACGAGACTGTTTTCAACACAAGAGACGATTTTCTTTTTTACTTTTTTGCGGCGTTTCCATTATATGATTTTTTTATAGATTTTAGCAGGTGCACAAAATACATTTACTTTCTCTACTAACACATGGTGACAATTTTCTTCGCATTTGCGACCAAAACTCAAAGCATTCCATATCTTTTTAAACGTCTTCAATCTTTACCACTCCTGATGCTTCTTACTGAAGTTTCTTCAATCTCACACAACTAGCATTATTTATCCATTCAAGACGTTTCTTTAATCTGTACTAGTTTTAATTCTCTCTTCTTGATGTTTTCTCAAGCAAAACGAGTCTTATTTATCAATGCATGGTGAATCAGTCCTGATGTTATTTTTTTGAGGTTTCATCATTCTCAATGAGTTTTACTTATCTATTCAAGATGTTTCGTTAATCTGTTCAAAATTTAATTCTCTATTCCTGATGTTTCACGTATCTGACGAAGTTTTATTTCTCAATTCATGATGTACCATTCCTGATCTTGCGCGTTTTTCAATCTCAACTAGTCTTACTGATCAATACATCATTTTTCTTTACTGTGTACCAGTTTAAATTCTCTTTTCCTGATGTTTTTCAGTTCCAACGAGACTTATTTATGCATTCCTGATGCATCTTTAATCTAAACGAGTCTCATTTATGTACTAGATCTGATGTTTCTTTCTAATGTTTCTTCAATGATAATTTTCAACTCTCTATTCCTGATGTTTGATGCTTCTTTCTCTAAACAGTGAGTCAAGTTGAGCTAAATAATTCATCATTGTACTAGCTTTTTTTCCTCCTAATTACGAAAACTTTCTATTAAAAGGTAATTAAATACCTTAAAACATAGGTAAAGATATGCCTAAATCTGTTGCTCCTATGAAGTTCTGTTATGTGAGTACATTCAAACCTGATACATTAAAAAAGCTAGGTAATAAATACCTATAAAATAAAATTTGAGTTTTTTCATGCTGTCATAGAATTTCCAGATAAATTTTGTTTCAGACATATGCATGACCCACTGTTTCGCTCTATTTTTTTAAAAGCACGTCACTCTCTTTTTTTTTTTATCTTAATCTCTTCTTTTACTTCAAACTCTCTTCTTTTATTCCAATTCACTTCAAATCATCCATTTACTTATTTTCTTTTCTTCTAATACTTTTTTTTAAACATTCCTCATTCGCTTAAAATTTTCCGGCTTATTTAGATTCAACTTATCTTCAAACCTGATATATGATCTTTAATTTCTTTTCCCTTTCATCATTTCTTCTCTCAAATTGTTATTTCTCTCCTCTCTCTTCAAATGACTTAGTTCTTCTTTGACGTTTGCACCCTTAGCACATTTCGAGCCTAACAGGTTTCAGCTCAGTTATTGGTTCACAGCATGTTCTTGTGCACACATAGCTCTTATATTCAAACACATAAAATGAAATAGAACCAGAAAAAAACATGAAAGATTGATTACGCTTGCATTCATTATTTTTGTTTGGTTTTGAATCGAAAACAACTTGTTAAATATTTCAACTTTCGTCTCAGAGATTTTTTTCTTTTATTTTCTATATCCTTTATATCTTGCGTGTCGATTACTTCTACGATTGGAACTGATTGAATGTGAACACTTGATAGGTTTTCCTTTTTCTTTTCTGCTATTTCTGCATCTGCCTGTCTTGCTTTTGCTACAAGTTCGAAATAAAACTCAAGGTTTTCTGTTGATCCAAAATCTCTAAATATTTCATCGCTATATTTCCAACTGTTCACGTTAGATGTTCCATTGTGGAATTCAGCACTTTTTACCGCTGATTCTTGATAGATTAGATAATCGGGAGAACTGCTGAAAATTTCTTTTGATGTTTCCAATTCAGCATTTTCCTCCTTTGTTTCTTCGTAGGATGGCAAATTGGAAGAACTGCTGAGGATTTCGTCCGATGTTAAATTTTTAAAGTCTGCACTTTCTTCTCCGTATTCTTGGCAGGATGGTAAAAACCAGGAACTGGAGATTTTATTTGATGCTACAATTTTTAAGTCTGCACTTTCCTCTTCAGATTGACTGGGTGGTATAATTGAGAAACTGCTAGAAATTTCGTTTGATGTTTTAATTTGAATATTAGAATTTTCATATTTTGATTCTTGGTAGAATGGTAAATGGGGAGAATTGCTTAAGATTTGTTTTAATGTTACACTTTTATTGTCATCATTTTCCATTTCTGTGTAAATTGGTAAACTGAGGGATTTGCTGGATATCTTCTTTGCTGTTACTATTCGAATGACAGCACTTTCCTCCTTTGGTTCTTTGTAGGATGATAAATTGGAGGAACTGCTGAAAATTTCGTTTGATGTTGCAGTTATGTCAGTTATTTCTTGGCTTTGGTCATAATTTCTTTGTCTTAATATCTTTTCTTTCATGGCGGGACTTAATTTGAAGAATCGTTCGTGGATGTCATTCCAGTCAAAAGGTGTTGTTATGTCTTCCTCTGAAATGGTTGGCGTGGACGATTCAGGATCTTTACTGTATTTATCATTTTCAAAAAGATCTCGAGGAATTTTATGAAGTTTTATCTTTTTGAATCTGAAAAGTTTAAATTTTTGAAATATGAATCAAATAGTTACTTTGTCTATGTTGCATATAAATATAGATCTTGTATTTAAATATTGTACATAACTCTTCCATTAAGTGTAAATCGGTTTGTTTTACCATTTTTAAGATTTTGTATTCCATTTAATATAATAATACTATTTAATTTAATAATAATATTTATATATTTAATTTAATATTAATACTATTCATAAATCACATCTTTACATAAACTCTAAAGTTTTGCTCAGAAGGCAGCAAGTTATAAAAATATAATTTTTAAACATTTGGAGATTCTAAAAAAATGTAGAAAGTTTTTAACATTGCAAAATTTTTAAATCTGGCAAACTTTGTTTTATCGCGTAACACTAATCCAGTATATTTAGCTTAAATTTGAGTACGTTAATACGATCTTCCGAAATTTCAGTGAGTGGCTCAGTCAGAGGCAAAGTATAAAGCGAGTACTGTTCTGATTATTCCACAATTGTGCCACTGAGCAACAAGTAATATATGAAAAAAATTTAAATAATTTCCTTTAAAATGAATGGAATATTACTTACAAACTGGACCAGATGATTCCGAAGAAGTTTTTCCTATTTAGGATTATTTTAACAAAGTTTTTGCAGTTCGGAACGGGAAATTATTTATCGCAAAGATTTGTCGTAAAAGTAAGGAAATGAAACGAAAAGTATTTTCGTAAAAAATAATTCTTTTTTGCAATTGATAACAATAAATTATTTTATTGTTACACTTTATTGGAAATAGCTTAAATTTTAACCGTTTTAGATTGTTGTTATGCGCTATCAATTCTGCAACATTATCGGTTTGAAATTCTTTGAAAATATTTGTGATTATATCAGTTGCATGCTGTGATAATTTTTTTTGGCGCTAACAAGAATACTTCTTGAGTTATGAAAGATTTTTAGTTAAAAACATTTTTTTAAGAAGCAAAAATTCCCTGTTCATGATTTTTTGATTTTTTTTCTAAAAAAAACTTTGCCAAAGAGATGTGTACAGTTATCACAAAGTAGACATGTATATGTAAATATTCTGTGGGGAAAAAACACTAAAGCAATATCTTATTTAGATGCTGAGAAAAGGTACATCGAAAAATGTCAGTTTTACCATTATTGCTATAAGCCCAACCAACTTACCTTAACGATTGATCCATACGTTTGCAAGTTTGCCAAATTCTACATATTTTTGAAAAATGCTTTTTATAGTAGAACACATCTAAAAATCAAAGCCTTCAGAATTTATGGTAATTTTGCCAACATTTTAAAATCTTCACCGGAAAGGAGTTGGGAAAAAGTGGCGTTGTAATAAACTTTTAAACCATTTATATGTAGTGGTGGGGGCAAATAAGTTAAAATCAGTAAACAATAATGCTTTGAAACATTTACTTAGCTACCATTAAAATAAATTTCTATTAAAAGCATAGAAAGTTGGTGAACCTGCGTATGCAACTAAAATCCTTCACTTTAAGAATTTCGAAAAAGTAAATAGATAGTTAAAATTATAAAACTTTTGTTATTCTTAGTTATTAACCATTAAACAACGTTAAAACGCGCATAAAACAGGATACGTTATAACTACTAATAAATTTTGAAGCATACTCCTCATAGAGAGGAGTAAGAATTGAAATGGTTTAACTTGCAATTTTGTTTCCTTTTCCAGGTAAGCCGCATACCATGCAAGCAAACTGTTTGTGATCACTCCTTCGAACCATTAAGATTAAGATCCAGAACGTAAAGATCCGATATTTAGATCAAAAGTCATTCAAGGTGGTTAATTTTTTTTGCTCACGGTGCATACCTACAGTGCACAAAATAAAAAACACTCTGAATAACTTTCATTCAACGATCGGATTTTTTCGAACTAAGTGTCTATCTTAAAGGTTTCTAGGACTATCTCATATATGATAATTAATTAGCGCTAACTAATATTTAAGTTACAACATAAAATGAAATGTAATTTTGCTGAAGAAACATGCATTTCTTCATATTTAGATTCTTTTTTCTCATAATAGGGAGGAGGGGGATAAAAAAATTCAAAACAATTGGTTCATAATTTGGGGGAAAGCTATTTATATTTGGCAATAATTCCAACAAACGGATAAGACATGTCGCTTTCACCAACTAAGAAAATTAAGACAACTATAAACTAATCCAAGAATGCCTAACCTAGTGCAAGGATCGATACCAATTTTTCTGACCAAGATAAACAAACAAGTTGTAAAAGAAGAAATGAATGAAATAAAAACTGGAGGATTTTCATTCAAAATTTTGTGATACATAGATGGAAGAGGTTTATTTATTTGCAATTAATCGAAAAATATATTGAAACTCTTTGGTATCAAACAATTTTAGCCTGATTTCCAGTCAAAGAGAAAAATATTTTTTTTCTTTTTCATTTTTTTGAACATAAGAGTTGATTCGATTAATAAATCATTCATGATTTTCCAAGATTTCTGAACGAGATACGAGAAGTTTTTATCCCACATTATTTTTGTTTTGTACGTTGTTTTTATTTAATTTATATGAGTATTTCATACTAAATTCAAATATACATAACTTATTGTAATTGCATACAAAATAATTGGACCTGACTTTGGCGGAGTCTTCTAGGCAAGGAAATTAACACGTTGAACACCACGTTAATTTTACATGGCTTGCCCGTCTGTTCACACGGTAAATAACTACAAACTAAATTTGCAAATATTAGACGGATTTTGCTATTTTTTAGAAGGTTTATCATGTCATATCTGTCAAAAGCGGTGAATTATATAAGCCGTCGAATTATGTAGAAAAAGTGGTGGATAAAAATCTACTAAATTGAATTTATTAAATCAAGAATCGCAATAATTAAGTAAATTTTGAATAAATTTTTTGCAATTCCATAAAAGAGTGTAAATTTTATAGAGCTCTATATCATGTTATACGCTGTCAGCCAGCTGTTTTTCACGGTCTATGTGAAAGGTCAGTGTCAGCAAGCGGTGGCAGACACAGCCTAAATGTAATTTCAGTGTCAGCCACCGGTGGTTGGCGCGGCCTAAATGTAATTTCAGTGTCAGCCACGGATGGCTGACGCGGCGCTCAACGTGTTAAAAGAGACAAAAAATAAGTCCCTGGAAAAATATAAAGGGTCTGGAAGAGGTTATAATGCCCCTTCACAAGATTTTATATAATTTACGATATTTCTTTCTTCTAGATATAAAAATTTAAAGTAACACTTTAAAAATAATGAAATATATTTGTTTAAGAATAATAGGTTGGACATTCTAAAATTCATTGTTTAAAAAATTGTTTCACTCTACCAAATTTTTAAGTTGCATGGTTTCCTTGAGACAAACATGATTTGCAAATAGCATCCAGACGTTTCTATACTTTTTTTCTAAATATTACTTTCGTAAATTTTCTTTGCTCCAAATATCTAGTCCTGCAGAGGACTGATCGTAAATGCATGGTTCTCAGTAAACACCGAAGTCAAGCATCACTGGCTGCGATCAGAAAGCTGGTAGGTGACCACTTTGATCAGTCTGCAAAAATACTTAAGGTGCGCGGTATCGGTCCTCGTTAATCTGTTCTTTCGTGAAGTACTCGACATAGCTCGCAGGTCGTTCGTTGAAGTAGATGATCGAAACTGATCATCATCAGGGATGTTTCCCAGACCGTCGCCAATAGCCCATTGTGAAGCTATTGTGCGACGTAAAGAAAGTACCGACGTATCAGTTTCAAAATTTCAAAGTTAAAAATAACTTAATTACAATATTAATGCTACAGGTTTCGTACTTTTTAAAGGACAGCAAGAACAGTGTAGAAATATTAAAATACAGATGTTTCACTGTATCTACGAGATTAAAATTCTTATCCAAGTACCAAATGTGACACAGCATAATTTATGAAAATTATGAAGATTCAGAAAATTATGAATTCTTCAGAAAATTATGAAGATGGAAACAAAAGTCGACGTGTTTCAAACGCTCGAAAAGCGGCACCCATTCTCAAGTCTCGCCAATCGAGAAAGTCTTCTGACGTGAATTTTTGAGCACTCAAAACATGTCTACTTTAATTACCCTATTTATATTTCTATTAGTGCCGATATTTATACTTATACACCGAAGAGCCATTACATTATGACCACCCTGCTAGTTACATGTAGGACGACCTTTAGCCCTCAAAACTTCCAGCCCCCGCCGTGGCATTGATTCCACAAGGTGCTGATAGGTAGTCTGAGGTATCTGGTACCAAGCGCTCACTTTATGAATTATACGCTCTGATGAA
>NC_092212.1:62979356-63035580 GCF_043381705.1 Parasteatoda tepidariorum | reverse complement strand
TCCTGCAATTCCCTCACATTGCGAGGGGGTAGCGTGGCAGCACGAATTTGGTTTTCCAAGTAAGACCACAAATGCTCTATTGGATTAAGGTCAGGTGAATTTAGGGGTCAAGACATGACTTGAAAGTCACTGGAATGCTCCTCGAACCAATCCATGACGATTCGACCCTTATGACATGCTACGACCTTCCCCCTCAGAAAAAACTGTTGCCATGAATGGGTGAACCTGGTCTGCAACTATGTTCAAGTAGCTTACAGACGTCAGAGATTGTTCTATGAGGATTATGGGTCCTAATGTGATCCATGAAAACATTGTTCCTGGGCGAGAAACCATGAAAACCTGGGCGAGCCCATTGTTATAGGTGGAGGGTGGTCATAATGTAATGGCTCTTCGGTGTATATGTTCAATATCAGTGGATTAAAACATTCACTAAAAATTCGAAGGTTTGAAAATTATAGAACGTTGATGTACCAATATTAAGTTAATGATTTAATTACTCAAAACAAAAAATTCGAAAACTGTTTTAATGCTAGTGGATTAAGGTACCGATAAAAAGATAGCTCCCGTATAGGACAAAAGAGACTGGTTTTAATAATTGAAGTAGTTACAGAAGGTTCGCATATAGATGAAAAAATGGGTTCAAGTCTTTAGCTAAAAGGTGTAAGTTCCAGTCTCAATCGAAAGATTTTGATTTTTTCAGTTTTCGAGTTTACTTTCTATCTATGTCAGTAGATTCTGCTATAATTTTCTCAGTTTTCAAGATTCCTCTTCTTTGATGAATACTCGAACTCAAAACATTTTTCTCCATACTTGAACTCTCTATTATTTGGTCCTGTTTTCAAAACTAGTCTCTCTTAACAAATATCACCATGTTTTATCGGCACTCGAACTCGTTATCCGTAGAACAATCTTTTTCGATTACCATTCCCTACTATTATATCGGTACTCAAATTAGACATAATCATATCAGACATTTATCAATTTTCAGAATCAATGTTTCTAATCAATTCTCGAATCCAATATCCTTTCTTAGGTAATCGCACACGCTATCATTTGAGTAAATTATGATCATTTTCAATAAATAAACTTGGAATCCCACTATTTTTGTCTCCATGCATACACGAATCAGCTATTATTTGATCAGTTTTCAAATTCAATCATCATTTAATTAATATTTAAACCAAATTTATTTTTTGATTGATTCTCCCAGCTGCTAGCATTTGAACATTTTCCGAAACCTATATGTTTTAATCAACATTCGAACCCAATCAATTTCGGGAAATCATGACAATTATGGATCCTTTATTTCATTACCCACAGCCTGATGGTGGTATTTTAATCAGCATTACGCATTAACCGCCTTTACTTCTCAGTCGAGCTGGGATAAATTGAGTTGGTGGGCTTAAAAACATCGGGGAGCGAACCGCGGTTCTCCCCGAAGACAGCTTAATGCCTTAATTCTCTGGAACATAGTGACTTTCTTAACAGTGTCCAAGAAAAGATTTTAAAAATGGTCAGTAAACAAATAGTGTTTAGAGAAAAAAATGAGCCTACGATATCTGTTTCAAAGATATAAGTTCTTTTTTTTTTAAAGTTAATAAAATTTGTCTTAGCCATCCTTCTTATTTTGTTTTTCCTTCTTTCTTACGACAGGTAAACACTTGAAGGCAAAATCAAAAACCTTGATTTCTAGTTCAAATATTACCTGAAACATGTTTAGGTTATAAATTATTTTATCGGTCGGGAATGATGGACGAAAATAAATACCGACATTTTCTGATGGATTAGCGTAGGGAAAGAGAATACGAGATATTGGTTTCACGCTAAGGAATTCTGAGTGACACGCACTGCAGTGCTGGAAAAAAGCATTAAGTCGCTGATGAAAGTGATAAAACTTAATACTAAAGGACTTACAGTTAGTAAAAAAAAAGTTATCACCCTGAATAACTTTCATTCTAATAATCTTTCACGAACTATGTGTCAATCTTAATGGTTCCTGGGAGTGACCTCAAATATGCTAATAAATTAGTTCTAACTATTAATTAAGTTACGAAATCAGACACAAAAACGTTTTTTCTCTGAATAATTTTTTTTTTACATATTTGGAATTCAGACACTTGAATTAGTGGAGGGGGGGGGGTAAACAAAATTTTAAGAAAATTGGGTCGCAATAAAGGTTTATATATTTGGCGATAGTCCAGAAAAAGTCGCCAGCGCTAATTAAATATTTTAAGATAACACATTGACTAATTCAAAAAAAGAATGCTTAATTTTACTAGGTTGCTAAGCAACCAACCTCTGACTGTAAAAAAATTGAAATAATGTTCCGTGATGGCTCGGAGAGGTTTAATTAATAACTTATAGAAAATATCTCGAAGTTTCTACGCAACAAACAATTTTTAAGCTGATTTCTGTCCGAAAAGCAAAATTTTTTTTATTTTAATCTCATTTGAAAAGAAAATTTTAATCGATTTATTAAATATTTATGATTTTCAAAGTTTTTAGAATTTAAATACATGAAGTTTTTATCTGATATCATGTTGTTTTTGCTATATTTATTCGAGGATTTCAAACTGAAATCAAATAAACATAACTTATTATGGCTATATACAAAATTTTAGTGATAATCGTTTTTACAGCTTTATCGAGTCTTCTAGACAAGAAAGTTTGAAGGAAAAAAAGTACTAGAAAAATAAAATATATCTTGTATAGTAATTCTAATGCACATTCACAAAGTTTCTTATAATTTACGATATTTTTTTCTATAAATGAAGGAATTGCTGAATGTATAGTGGTATTTTAAAAACATTGAAATATGTTATGTTTAAGAATAAGATGTTGAAATAATATGTTGCAAATTGTATGATTCATTATGCTAGATATTTAGGTTACAAGGTTTTCTTTGGATAAAGACGATTAGCAAATAACATCCTCATGTTTCGATACATTCCGAAACTTGTGTTCACAAATTCACCATAAAATGTCGCACTGCAGATTCTTCAATTTCGATAAGCTACATTTACCCCCAAATACTGCTACTATGACTTTTTTTTCCTTACATATATCTGATACGATACTATGACACATTTTTCTAAAATAAGCAGAAGAAATTGTTTCTTTAGTCTGTGTTTCATACGCATTAAAAAAACACTGATCTTTAAAAAATTTCAAAGAAATTATTTTTACAACATGAATTAATATCAAGGTTATTTTATATAGAAGTATTAAAAAAGAGCACTCAGGAATATCCAAAACTCTAAAAAGTAATAATATTTTTTACAAAAATAATAATTTTCTACATATTAATTGCAAAAGCAGATTTCCAAAAAACTATTTTACGCTTGTTTAATCAAAGACATTACCTAGGTTTTCAAACTTTCGTAACAAGTAATATATTTAAGTAGGAACTTCATATTTGTTTTTAAATTTATCCTCTTTCTTCTATGATATGTTGACTATTTATGATGGATAAAAAAGATCGAGAAATCGAAAGGGAAATTTCAATGAACACTTTTAAATTTATTTATTTAAAAAACTTTACCTTTTTATTATTTTCAAAATTTTCTGATAAATCATATATTTTTATGGGAACTTCAAGCATGTCTCTAATTAAATCGCCTTTCTACTTTTCTAGGTTTTGTCGTTTAACTTACTTATTATTGTCTAAAGGATGTCCATCGAGGTTCTTAATTAATTAGGCAGATCGTAATTAACAACATTTTATTAACATAAACAACAACAATAGTAAAAGACAGAGCGCCGCATTAAAGCGACCGTATTAATTAGCTCGTACATATCATNAGTAGCTACTAGGATTACATTATACAGTAATAAAAGAAATACTAGGTTACTAATAGTAAAACCTAGTATTTCTTTTATGAAATAATTTAAATGACAAAGGTTAAGTTATCTGGAATGTCAATTTATCCGAGGGTACTGCATTTTTTAAATGAATCAAATATGACGACGTTAGCCAGTTCCACAATCAAGCCAATGATTTACAGAGGTTTCTGCACAGAAATCTAAAAGGGGTTTTCCATTTAGGTAGATATTCATAATTGCGTTTAACGCTTCTTATTTAAGACCAGTACGTAATGTGCTTTTTTGTAAGTTCATTGCTGAAAAGCCTCTTTCAGCCGGTGCAGTACTACCAGAGAAAACATCGATTCCATCATGCGCAGTATGTAGCTGTATTTCTAGATTAGAGAGCCATTTTAGAAGTGAGGCGCTGGGCTCTAGTAAGGTAACAAAAATGGAAAATGTATCACGAACATTAACGGTAAAATGGCCGTCCGCGCGGACGGCGGATTCGAGAAATTTGTTGTTCGCGGGGAATTTTTGACCGCCGAGGACGGGCGGTTTTTCGAGCCCTGTCGTACATATCATCTGATGACGTAGGTGGAAGCGTTACGTAATTCTTTTCGCATGTGCGCGTCTTATATAATCTTTAATTTCTCTTAATTCTCCGCAGGTTTCTTCTATTTATGATGGGTGAAAAAGATCTGAAGATCAATTTTGAAGTGCAAAAGTTATTAAAGCTGCTAACGAAATCTGGAAATGCAATAATGCACCAATTCATGCAATACGATGCAACAAATCAAAGACGTACTTACAGAAATATTTTAATAGCAATAGAAAATTCCTTTGAAATCAATGATGAAGTGAGCTTTAAGGAATTATCCAGTATTTTGGCATTACTGACTGATGTAAGCATTTTCCCCAATTTAATTTCTTGCTTTCATTATGATGATAATCCCTTTAAATTGACTAATGTTGTTATTTTGGCTTGTAAACACAACCGATTAGAAAACTTGAACCAAATGTTCAGTGATGATTCTTCGATTATCAGTGATCTCTCCACAAAAGTTGATGCACCTTTTCCTCTGCCTGCCGATAATGATGAAGAAGGTCACAATGCATTTTATTATGCGGTGCGTTCAGGAAATACAAACCTTCTTGAAGTTTTAATGAAGAAGTGGCCATTGGATTATTTTTCATCACACACCCAAGAACTGTGCTCTCTCCTGACGAAAAGCTTGGATGAGTTATTGCTGAAAAATGCCGATGTGTCAACCGAAATGAAAATATATGTACATAGTTTTTTGCTAGACAACTACTTTGAGCAAGTCATTCCATCAGACTCAATTGATTATTCTCACGATGATATCCAAGAAAGTTTGTCACTTATTTTGGAGTATAGTGGTTTAGTTCAAGCAATGTATGGACACAGCGAATCAAAGTATCTAACAGTTTTCTTAGTGAAACAAATAGCCCAGAATATAATGTTATCCAAAAAATGGCTGAAATCTACATATGACAGAATTCCTTGGGAAGAAATGGAATTTCACTTAATTTCCTTCATCCGGTATCTGAGTAATCAAGGAAGTTACATCAACTGTTTTGTAACAGAGAATGACTTGGTGAAATATCTTAGTAATTTTTGTGAGTGTCTGAACAGTGAAATCAAAGAAATTAATCATATGGACAAAGAATCGTTAAGTAAGCTTCCTGAGAAAATAAATCGTGATGATGTGGTAAGCCGCATCATTTCGAAATATCCATATTTCAAAGAATTTTACTTAAATTATGGGGTAATTCGTGATTATGAATCTCTCAATATTATTAAGAAATATGTCGACGTAGTGACTGAAGTGAACAGTCTTGAAAATGGCGGAAAAACTGTCATCATTAGAGCATTGCAAGTTTTGGGAGAGAATTTTAAAAATACTCTGGAATCGCCTAAACTCTCAAGCGCCACAAACGATTTTTTGATGCTGTTCATACCAAACAAAACAAATACTATTCTGAAATTTTTGAGAGACTCTTTTTCGCATGGTTTTCCTTTGTCAACTTGTAAAGTTATTGAAGAACATTACGGTCCTGAGTTTTACACATTTGTTCAGAATGATGTGAAAAGTTTAAGTTATGCTGTAACTTCAGTTCTCCAGAAAATAAAGTTTCAAACTGTCAGATATTTGCTAAAAAGAATTTGCAATTGCAAAGACATTTTTGAATACAAAGACATTACTCGTATGATTCGACCTGTATATTTTGAGAATGATGTAACAGATATTTTACTAAGTAACGACAATACAGTAATTACTGTATTAAAAAAATTAATTGCTGACTTAAGTGAAATTGTAAAAGGAAAAACACATTTTGAAGAGAGTATATTTTCCGAAATAGCAGATATAATTAGTTTTGAAAAGAGTTTTCTAGATAAGTCCAGACTTGAGTTGGAGTTCTATCTTAACTTGCTATATAATTCATCGGTCCCTGACAGTATATTGAATAGTTACACAATTTCTGAGAAAAAGAAGAAAATTAAGCACATGCTAAATGGTATAAACCCTGTAATGGTTCCAGAAAGCTTAACAAGAATAGGATATTTAACTGATGAAATTTTAAAGCATATTTTGTATAAAGAAGATGAGCAAGACATGTCAAATATCTATTCTATAATTTTGAAAATATTTTACATTACTGAATGTCAAGGAGATGAAATCAAACACTTACAGGAACTCAAGAAAAATTTTACGAAGACTAAAAAAATAACTATTGGTAGTATCAGAGAAATAAAAAAATCATCAACAACGTCTTATCAAGATGTCTTGTCAGATGATATTACTTCTTTAAGAAAAATAGTACGTAAACATAATTTATCTGAATTTAACACAGAATCATTTTTCATCTATAAAAATGATTTCAAAATGCAAGTAGAAATTGAAATGCTTATATTATCAATTTTGTCTAGCTTAGAACATTCGAATCTTTTTTTGATAACAACTCAGCTATCTAACGAAGAGGGTCCACTATTAGTTGGCAGATATCTGAGGAATTATCTAGCTCATGGGAATCCTCTCATGGAAGTTTTAATGGATTCCACTCAATCAATATTTTTATTTGCTTTGAAGATTATCAAGCATGATATTTATCAAAAAGGAAATTTTACAAAAAAACGCATAAAGAATCTATTGAATGCAAAATCTATTGTAGAAAATCAAGGAAAACTGTTTTGTGCTTTGTCTAACGGCTCCTTAGCTGATGTGAAACATTGGATGAAAGAAGGAGCTGATATCTACGGAAGGAATCCTGACATGAAAACAGCTTTACATTATGCTTCAAAATCTTCTAACATTAATATTATCAAGTTCTTGATAGATCGCGGATTAAATCCAAAGGCCAAAGATGTTAATGATATAAATATTCTTCACTTAGCTGCTGCATCAGGATGTAAAGATGCAGTTTCTTATATTATAGAAGATTTGGAAGTATCAGTTGATGAAAAATGTAAGCAAAATAAAACAGCTCTTCATATTGCAGCAGAAAATGGGTTTTTCGATGTCGTTGAAATTTTACTTAATCACAAGGCTACAATTAACGTTGATCAGTTTCTTGGGACACCACTGTACAAAGCTGTAATAAACAATAGAGTGAAAACTGCGGAATTATTACTTCAGAATGTTCAGGATATAAATTCAATCCAACATGTAACAGGAATGAACTTATTACATTTTGCTGCTGACTTGGGGTACAAGAATATGGTGCAATATTTGCTCAGTAAAGGAGCAGATGTTAATTCTGTATCTGATACGTTGGTCACACCATTGCACAAATCTGCTTACGCTGGGCATGTAGAAATTGTCACAATATTGATTTGTAATGGCGCAAATATAAATGCTAAGGATTCAGCTGACAACATCCCACTTCATTTTGCTGCGTTTAATGGACAGCCATCAACTGCTGAAATTTTGTTAAAACATGGTGCCGATTTCAATGCTTTTAACAAAGAAAAACGTTCACCTTTGCATCATTCCATTATGAATGGACATTTAAACGTGTTAAAACTTTTTATAGAACACGGTGCAGGTATTGAAGATGTTAAGAGAAGGGATTTTCCCGTATTTAAATATGCAATCCGTTATAATAACTTGGAACTCATAAATATTTTAATTGAAAATGGAATGTCGATTAACATAAGGGATTCTGATAGCTGTACTCCTCTTCATCACAGCATAAAAAATGGTTCGGTAAGTATTTCGCTGAGATTGATCGAATGTGGAGCCGACATTAATTCAGCAGATAAATTCAATCTTACTCCTTTGAGCCTTTCTATCAAACTTGGTTACTTTGAAATAGCAGATAAACTGTTATCCGAACAGGCCAATATTCATTCAGTTGATTATAAAGGACAAACTTTATTGCATATGTGTGTTTTAAGTTTTCTTTTTTGGGACACTATGGGAGAAGAATATTTTACAGAGACCTACAATAACTTAATCTCTAATTCAAGTAGGCTTAACATTTTTAAAAAGCTTGTAGAAAGTGGAATTAGTATTGAAAGTGAGAATATCTTTGGCAGAACTCCTTTGCACTTAGCTTGCATCTCAGGCTATGATGACATCGTTCAATATTTAATCCCTAAATTATCTGACATTAATACTTACGACAAACTAGGATATACACCCTTACATCATGCTGTCAAACATAATCATTTGGAAGTTATAAATATACTGTTAGCTAGTAAAAAATGTTGTTTGGACTCTAAGACGTCTCATAACCAAACAGCTTTATGCTTAGCTGTAACCAACAATTACACTGAATCATTTCGACTGTTAATCAAATATGGAGCAGATGTGAATGATGGGAATCCCCTTCATCGAACTGTATTGCTAGGAAATCAGGAAATGAGTATAATTCTTCTTGAAAACAAATCAACCAATATCGAAGAGCAATTTCAAAATAAATTTGAAACGCTTCTTTGGTACGCAGTGAATAAAGGTCTAAAACGAGTGGTATCTTTCGTTCTAGATAAAACGAAATTTTCGACGTC
Organism: Parasteatoda tepidariorum; assembly: GCF_043381705.1. Classification (NCBI taxonomy): domain Eukaryota; kingdom Metazoa; phylum Arthropoda; class Arachnida; order Araneae; family Theridiidae; genus Parasteatoda; species Parasteatoda tepidariorum. The sequence continues at coordinate 63,026,747 of NC_092212.1, read as the reverse complement.
AGTTGCTTTGAATGAATTCTTATACTTTGCAATTCACAGGGGTTACGAAGATATTGTCACCATTTTATTGAATCATGGAGCTGACGTAAATTTTGTTTTTAAACCTAATTTTTCCCTTTTGCATCTAGCTGTGTTTTGTGGACACTCCGATATCATTAAATTATTGTTAACAAGAGGAGCTGATTTCAATAAACGGAATTCCGATAATCAAAGACCGGTTGATTTGGCTGTATTTCTGGGTCACTTGGAATCAGCACAAATATTTTTTCAGCAGCAAATTATAGACATAAATGAAAAAATCCATGATGGTTCTTCTTTGTTAAATTTAGCTGCTGAATATGGACACCTGGACATAGTAAAATTTCTCATGAATGAAGGTGCCGATTTAAATGTTATAGGAAGCTTCGGCTCAAAACCCATACACATAGCTGCTTATTATGGATATTTACATATTGTTAAATACTTCATTCGGTGCGATGAAAAGCTGTTAACAGACCGTGGATGTGCAAACATGACTCTTCTTCATTACGCAGCTAGTGGAGGCCAAACAGCAATTGTTAAATATCTAATTGAAAAAGGAATTGAGGTCAATGATGAGTGTGACGATGGATTCCGACCAATTCATTTTGCAATAAAGTCTGACCATGAGGAAGTAATCAAATTACTGCTTAACAATGGCGCTTTTTATGACTGCATTAGATTATCTGAGATAGAAGAAAAAGATATTAAAAGAATTTTTCTGATGATAAAAGAACTTTTTCATTCAGTTATATTCAGCAATATTTCAAAGGTTATATCACTTCTTGATGAGGGTGCGTGCATCAATGCTAAGGATTCAACAGATAATACGGTTTTGCATTATGCAGCATGTAAAGGTTATGCTGAAATTTCTCAAATTTTGGTACAAAACAACGCAAATCCTAATATGTTCGGAGAGGGGAATGCTACACCTCTTCATTACGCGTCAGTCTTTGGCAGAATTGAAGTAATAATAATTCTATTGAAAAATGGTGCTATATATGATGCAATAACAACTGATATGAAAACTCCTCTTGATCTATCATCAAGCAAAAGTGTCAGTGATCTATTAAAACTAATCGATAGCGCTTTCAAATCTGTGCAAAATGCTAATATTGAGATTTTAAAAACCCTGGCAAAAATTATGGATTCCAATGTGTTAAAATCGATTATGTGTACAAAAAATAAAAAAGGAAAGACTTTACTGTCTTGCGCTATCTGCAATGATTTTCCTAAAATAAATCATCTCAAACAACTATTTTTCAATTATTCAGAAACCTACAATCAAATTTATAATCATTTATTTATTAAAGAAAATTTTAATGATGATATAAGGATGCAAACGAATTTGCTGCAGAAAATTTCTGCAACTCATGTTTCAGATAATCCAAATTCATTAGAAAACAAAGAAAACTATGCAATAATATTGTATAAGCTGCAGAAATATCACGAAGCACTTGATATTTTTCAGGAAATGGTTCAGAGGAAGATGGAGCTATTTGGACTGGGTAACATTCGTACTCAAAAAACACGATTTTATATTGGTTCCATTCTCCATAGATTAGATAGAAACGAAGAAGCAATAGAAATTTTAAAAGATGTTTACTTACAACAAAGCTTTTTAATGGGTTCAGATCATTTTGAGACTTTGATTACTATGTTTAGTGTGGCAGAAGTTTTAAATGAACTTAAACGGTATGATGAAGCACTAAATCAAAATAGGATTATGTTGAGAAAATTTCAGGAAATGTTTGGTTCAGAAAACCCTCTAACTATATACGCTCAACAATCTCAAGCAGATATTTTAACAAATTTGGGCAAGTACTGCGAGGCTCTATCTTTCTGCAAATGTATTTACGAATACAAAAAAACAGAGCTAGGGCCTTCTCATCCAGACACTTTAATGTCACTTTTTAAAGTAAAGTCTTTGTTATGTTATCAAAGTTCATCTGATAAAGCTCTCAATGACTTACAAGATTTTTTAAATATTCAGGGAAATGTTTTAGGTCCAAATCATCGATTTACGTTAATGGCTGAGTATGAATTAGCCAAACTGTCATTCAAATGTCATAGATTTAGTGAGGGTCTTAAAATTCTTAAAAGATATATTCCGAAACGAAAGGTTGTCTCAGGTGAAAATGATTCAATGATTTTAAAACTGCAACAAAAAATAGAAAAATGGATGGATGAGGTTGATTTTTTCAATTTACTAACATCATCCGATAAAGCTCCGAAACCAATCGTGTCACTTGTTCAAGATATGTATCAATTTGAAACTTTTGATTCTGAAGGAACAACGTTTCTTCATTTTGCTGCAAGGGAAGGACATACGTCTTTAGTAAACTATGCATTGCCGATTGGATTCAATGTTATGGCTGTAACCAATACAGGAAATACTGCACTACATGTAGCAGCGTCTAAAGGTCATGCTGAAATTATCGAGTTACTTCTCAAGCATGTAAAAAAAACTAACTTCAAACAATTAACTGATTTTATAAATGCTGGAACACGAAATAAAAGAAATTCTGCATTACATGCAGCTGCAGATGTTGAAACTGTCAAGACTTTGCTCAAGTACGGTGCCATCTATAACATACGAAACAAGGATGGCAGAACACCAAAAGATTGCACAACAGTAGACAGCATTTCTGATTTTTTTCAACTGATTGAGGAATTTTTCATTGGTGCCTTGATTGGAGACGGCAAAATAATATCCAAATTCAAGAATCTTTGCCCAGAAGATAAATTAACAGTTTTAAATGCAAGAAATGAGTTGCACCACACAATACTGCAAGTTGGTTTGAATTATGGGCACAAAAAAATTATTGAGAGTATTAAACTTGATGTCTGAGATTGGAAATTTCATTTTTTAAATACTATAAAAGAAATTTAATGCTTCAAAGCTTCCCAAATGCTAAAGTTGGTAAATTGAATTCTATATAACAATATACATACTTTGTGATACATTATGACTGGCTCCGAAACAATGGGATGGGGGAATTTGAATAAATTTGATAGTTTAACCTTAAAATAAGTGTGTCATGAACCGTCATGAACCGTCATAAACCGTTTTAATATATTTGGTAAATATATTTATGTAATGATTCTTATAATGCATGTAGCACGTTTTGCATCTGGATCTATTCATATTTTATATTTTTTGTATAAATGGTTTGCTAAGTAGAAACTGCAACTCTAAATTTGTATTTTTTTTTTTTTTTGTAAATAATTCTATCCAATCTGGTAATTTTTACGAAAGAGTTTTCCTTTTAACTGTCAAAGTGGAATAACAATTGGAGAATCTAGTTGAATAGATGAAACGTTATATATATTTGGTAAATATAATTGGCAAATATATTTATATAATTCGTATAAAGTATGTAGCAGGTTTTGCATCCAGACCAACTCATATTTTACATTTTTTGTATAAATGGTTAAGTAGAAAATTCAACTCAAAATATGCAATCGTTTTACTAGTTAGTAATTCTCTCAAATCTGGTAATTTTTAAGAAAGAGTTTTCTTTTTAACTGTCAAAGTGGAATAACAATTGGAGAACCTAGTTGAACAGATGAAGCGTTATATATATATTTGGTAAACATATTTATGTAACGATTCTTGTAATGCTTGTAGCACGTTTTGCATCTGGATTTATTCATATGTTACATTTTTTTGTATTTTTTGGTTTGCTAAATAGAAGCTTCAACTCAAAATATGTAATACTTTTACTAGTGAATAATTCTATCCAATCTGGTAACTTTTAAGAAATAGTTTTCTTTTTAACTGTCAAAGTGGAATAAAAATTGGAGAGTCTAGTTGAATAGATGAAGCGTTTAAGTGTATTTTCAAAGATGTTCATCTGAGTAAGAAGAAAATATGGTGTTCGAACTATTTTGTGATAGAATTAAGAGAACGTGGGCTAATACTTCTGTGCCCTATTTATATTACCACTACGTCATTTAAAGAGAAACTAATTCAATCACACACACAAAACTAATGTTTACTTATGTTAAAATTAAAATTGGAAAATAAAAAAAATCTGTTACAAATAGAAAACCCACATTGATTCAACCAGTTTTTACTATTTCGCTTGTTCAATTTATATATTTCTGTAAATGCTCCTAAAAATGTCACTTACTCTCTTCTTTGACACAGTTTTTCGATTTAATTCAATCATTTCCATTAAATTGCAAGAAATATTATTTAATGTTGGACTGCAGTTAGCAAAAAAACCAATTGTTTATGGGTTATCTAGCAATTGGTTAACAGCAAAGTATATGCTTTCACCTTTATTGCTGCAATCAACAATAATACTGCCAAATGTCACTGCTACTAATATACAATTTATCTTGAAAAGAAAAGCTTGTAAAAAATAATATTTTGTATTTATCTTGTTTTTGGAGAAACTAGATCAGCTATTTCTAAATGATGTTCCTCGAAACCCTGAGGTTTTCATATAAAGGCCACAGGGGTTCCGAAAATTAAAATTTTTTTCACGAGTTACGATTTTTGAAACCTGTAATTAGAATTATGTCCAATTAATAAGTTGTTATTTATTTAATGTTTGCGTACTTTGTATGAAATTGTTTAATTGAAATGTTTGTGAGGAAATAAATTTCATAACATTGTTATTTCTAATACTAATATAATGAATGAATTATGAAGAAAAAAAAGTTTATGCATTCGAGAAAAATTACATTAGCATTTCTTATGGAATAAAAAAACGTATTCAACATTGAAAAATTATTTTTCTTATTTAACCATTCAATAACCTCAACTATACTATCTGATGTTTCTCATTTATTTTTCAGTATTATAAAATACATTAACATTTGTGAACTTTTTCATTAAAGTGTCTTATAAATCGGAGATGAGGCTTTTGTTTTGGGCATAGTTCAAGAGCTTATTTCAAAAAAATATTCATAGTTCAAAAAGCATGTTTACGAAACTATGTACAGTCCGCAAAAAAAATATATATATATCACCCGGAATAGCTTTATTCGTTCTAATGATCGGATTTTCACGAACTAAGTGTCAATCTTAATGGTTCCTGGGGGTAACCTCAAATTTGCTAATTAATTAGTGCTAACTATTAATTAAGTTACGAAATCAGACACAAAAACGTTTTTTCTCTGAATAAACACATATTTTTTCACATATTTGGAATCCAGACACATGAATTAGGATGGGGCGGGGTAGGCAAAATTTTAAAAAATTGGGTCGTAAATTGGGTCACAATAAAGGTTTATATGTTTGGCGATAGTCCAGAAAAAGTCGCCAGCGCTAATTAAATATTTTAAGATAACACATTGACTAATTCAAAAGAAGAATGCTAAATTTCACTAGGTTGCTAAGCAACCAAGCTCTGACTGTAAAAAAAAATTGAAATAATGTTCTGTGATTGCTCGGAGAGGTTTAATTAATAGTTAATAGAAAATATCTCGAAGTTTCTAGGCAATAGACAATTTTTAAGCTGATTTCTGCCCAAAAAGCAAATTTTTTTTTTAATTTTAATCTCCTTTAAAAAAAAAATTTGAATCGATTTATAAATTATTTATGATTTTCAAAGTTTTTAGAATTTAAATACATGAACTTTCTGTCTGATATTATTTAGGTCATGTTGTTTTTGCTATATTTATTCGAGGATTTCATACTAAAATCAAATTAACATAACTTATTATGGCTATATGCAAAATTTTAGGGATAATCATTTTTACAGCATTAATTGAGTCTTCTAGGCAAGAAAATTTGAAGGAAAAAAAAGTACGTGAAAAATAAAATGTATATTGTATAGTAATTCCAATGCACATTCACAGGATTTTCTATAATTTACGATAATTCTTTTTTATTTAACTCAAGGAATTGCTGAATGTTTTATGGTATTTTAAAAACATGGAAAAATGTTATATTTAAAAATAAGATATCGAAATAATATGTTGCATATTGTAAGATTCATTGTTTAAAAAATCACTTCATTCTGCTAGATGTTTAGGTTACAAGGTTTTCTTTAGATAAAGATGATTAGCGAATAACATCCTCATGTTTCGATACATTCTGAAACTTACGTTCGCAAATTCACCATAAAATGTCGCACAGCATATTCTTCAATTACGATAAGCTACATTTACCACTAAATACTGCTACTATGATTATTTTTGTTTTCTTATATATATCTGATACGATACTCTCTTCTTAAACAGAGCTCGTAAGGTCCTTAAGATGCTGAAATGGGGGCACGAAAACTTAAAAGATAAAATATTAATAAATATCATTAACTCAAAATATCTGGTCTCAAAATTTTAATTTTAAAGTTATATATAATTTTTGCAATATTGATGCTCTTACGTTTTTAAAGACCACATATATCCTGTTAAAATATGAAAACGCATATGTTTAATGAAGAGGGAAGTAAAAGTCGACATGTTTTGAGCGTTCAAATATAATCGCCCATTCTCAAAACTTGTCAAGCTTGAACAACTTGTGACTTTTATTATTGGAAGCACAAAACATGTCTATTTTTATTATCATCTAATATTTTTTAAATCAGTGAAGTTTTTATATTTTCGATTCAGTTTCTTGGGATTGTCTATTTAGTTACACAACATATTGAATTATTTCACTCGATATTTAAATAAGTTTTTAAGTTATAGGCACAGGTTCTTAGATTGAAAAAATAATAATTCACTACTTTGTAAAAAAATCAATGAAGTGAAATTTTTTTTGCTGCGAGCCTTAAAAATTTAATTTAAGGACATAAAAAAATTCTGTTTACAATTGAAATTTGAAAAGTCGAATGTGAAAATGAAATGTCCCCTAGCACCAGGAATCGAAATTAAATAGTTACAAGGACAACTATTCAAACAAGTTATTGTTTCCGAACTACTCGAAGTTGTTTGAAAAGGTATTTTTTATATATCGATTCCAAAGTCTATTCTACATATATATACTTTCGGAGTATTTAAATCAAGTTTATTTTTACACCCTTATTTGCTTAAAATTATTAAATAATTTGCTTAAAATAAATTATTCAAGCTACATGATTTAATACTATTATAGTATAATAGTAAACGGGGATTCCATCGCATATTTTTAACCTTGATACGGCTTTTTCCTCGTTTTATTTTTCAAGGAAATATGTTCCGATCGAACAGATTTCATTCTGGAAATAGCGAAATTATTGAGTAGGTCCGTTAGAGCAATATCATTCTTATCCTCTTTTGACGAAATATAGGAAAAATTGGTTTTCACAGTTTCTATAAAAAGTATTATTAAGTTATTCTTTAAAAGTAAGTCTTCTTGCCACGTTTTTTTAATTATTTTTTTAAAATTTTTAATCTAAATAAGTTTTTATTTTTTATCTAAATAATTGTGTATTTTTTATTGCATTTTTTCTTAAATCAGATGGTTGAAAAATTGACCGGCTTCGGAATCTTCTAACAAATTTCAATTTTTAATATTTCCTGCTTAACAAAATAAGGCATTTTTCCTGATAACAAATTATACTACAATAATATATTGGGAATCGTGCTGAAGTAAAAAATTAAACAAAATAATTTAGTGTATTATCCGGAAAAAAATCTACATGGAATCATAAAGAAAGAGTAAAAGATATAATGAAATAATTAGTGAATCACACATGGTCAGATAATTAAAAATTTAATTTCACAACTAAAATGTTAGGACGATATTTAAGATACTGATATATTTTAAGACGCTGAAAAATTTTGGCTACGTATTCGACAGTTTTTTATGTTCGGTATCTTTATACTCTTTGTAGTGACTTATAAGACATCAACACTATTTTAGATAATCTATGTTGAAGTCACAAAAAACAAAAACAAAAAAGACAATAAACGATTTATGTTCCTTTTTCAGAAAAAATAGTATGCTTAGTAAATAATCAGCTGTTTTGCATTAAATAATTTTAAACAGTGGAATGTTTTTAATTTCTTAACAATGTTTTATTCTTAGCTAGCAGACAATAATTCTTTTATAAAAAAACTTAACTATAATTTAAAAAGGAACTTTACTTTCAAGAAAACCTAAATTAGAGTACTAAAACAATTGATTAGTATATTAATGAAGAAATAATAAACGTAGTAGGGTAAAGAATAAGATTTTTAAAAATGTTAAAATTTAATTAAGTTGTTGGTAAAATAGTACTGCGTATTACTTCCTCACAGGTGATTGAAAAATCACTTTTAAGATTAAGATAATATATAAGATGTTGAGAAATTTGCGATGATGTGAGATATGCTTAAATATGTTTACTGCGTATTTTTATTAATATTTATAAAAAATATATTGAGGAAATTGATAAATATTTTATTCTAAATCTATTCATACATATGCATATAATTAAAATTGTTTCAGTTATTGAGAAAAGAAACTAAAAAATAAAAAATAATCACATTAAATAAGCACAATCTGGTGAATAATTAAATTCTATCAGAATCAAGCTTTTATAAAACTCGATATTCTTTGAATAAAATTTTTTTTATTCAATAAAGAATTTTACTCACATTTCTTTACTAAATTGCAAGCAGATTTTTAGACGACTAAAAAAGAAACACCGTATTTTATAGTTGTAAAAAAATAAAAATAAAAATATTAGCAAACTATTATTAGCGAAAAAAATATGAATTAAAATTTATGCTACGCGCGCGAAGTCAAGTTCCTCCTAAGTTTATTACATTTTAATATTGATCGTCCCATTTAATTATTTCTTCATTGTCGCCAAATTATTTTTTTTTAAATAATTAATTTTAATTTTTCTCTTCGAATAAATAAAAACAGTTAAAACTTTAGATTTTTCAATTGAAAAATATATAGATCTATATGGTATAAAAATATCCATACCTTGTAATTCAACATTTTTTCATTCTTACTTTAATTAAATAGTAAAAAATGATAAATAATTATTAAAAATTATTTTTTCCTGAAATTATCTTTGGGTAAATGAGTGTTTTGAGTGGGTGCAATTTTTTTTTGAATTGCTTCATTAGTTTTTAAAATATTACTGAAAACGCAAAAAGTGAAATTAATATTAAGGGGTCCAAGCTTTGAATCGCTCTGACCAAACTATGGGGACCACATTTCCCAGATTGCGGCTATCCCCTATATTTTGAAGATAAGAAACCCATATATGCGAAAAATATTTATGTTTATTCAGAGAAAGTACGTTTTTGCGTCTGATTTCGTAATTTAGATAATAGTTAGCACTATTTAATTAACATATTTCAGATCACGCCCCTGAACCATTATGATTGACACTTAGTTCGAGAAAATCCGATCCATTAGAACGAAAGTTATTCAGGATGATATCTTTCTTTTTGTGGACTCTACATCGTTTTATTTTATAATATAGTCATAGATTATGACATAATAAAATCAAAAGCGAAATGAAATTAATAGCAAAATACACTTTACTTTATGTGTCACAATAAGATTTCAACATAATGTAAATTAGAAAAAAGCATGTTAGAAAAGCAAAGTCAGTACGACTATTACATCAGTAATCAAAGTGAGATCCTTTCTATTCAATTACATTCTCGCATTCGTGGACACAGAGAGCGTTCACAAAATGATGATATCAATATTTCTTTAGACATCTTAATTGCATCAATCAAAACCGACTTGCTTCTCAATTGTCCACCAGATCTGTAAATGTATCTTACTAATGTGCCCCAAAGTTTTTCTACCAGATTGAGATATGAGCTACTGGATGGCCGATCAAGGGATTTATGCTTCAGTAGCTTTCATCCAGGAGTGAGTTGAATTATGAAGTATGGACTGGCGCATGTCTTGTAAAATTCCAGTCTCCGAATGTCATAAGAAGAGCAACAGGCTATAGATTTTGATACATTCTGATCTTTTATATATTCTGATTTTTAATATATTCCGAATATATTCTGAAACGTAATTGAATTCATTTTAGTTTGTGTGAATGTAATAGGAGTACCACCGCCTGTAGCAAAAGAAACCGAAACCGTAACAAATCATCCACCAAATTGACGTTTGGTAAATAAACGGGTTATTGTCCGTAAGTAGTACCAAAAACTATTGACAGCCATCTAATTAAACTTCAGAAAAGGACATATCACTTCGATTCGCACCTTTCTCAAGATGTTTCTTTGCAAATGCTAAATAAACATCATCGTGGAAATTAATAAGCGGAGTTTTCTAAATATTAATATTCTTAAATTAAATGTTCTGATTTACTACTGCATGTTGATTGCATTTCATTTTTATTTTACTGCCGATGACATCTTATCGCGCAAGCAAGATTCCAAATTTGTTTTTCTTGCTTTGATATTTTTTTTTTTGTCTTCTGATACGCTGTTTATTGCCTTGGTTTTCAGGATTCCTGAGGTAACTATTTACCTTAGACCTTTTTATTTTCTAGCAGTTTCAGAACCACTCAAGTCAATTTCTTAAAAAGCTAAAATTTTATCGACAGTTCACTAGTATATAGCACGTGTTAACTTGATTTTATCTTGGCGTACCTATTGAGAGATTAAGGTTGACATTGTCCGTAATATATCACCACAAGATCGGCTCGCAGGCACGCTGCTTGTCTCAATCTGAACATGCCTATCTCGATAGAAACGTCCACCTCCATTTGAATATGCCTAGCTTTCTGGAGGGATCAGAGAGAACAATTGCCTTTGCAATATACGACATTGGTCTCCTTGTGCTGTTGCTACTCAGACTAGATCAGACACATTGGGGTACTTTAGCCTAGCCCAACATGGGTGATTCACGGACGTGATCTGAACACGCTTGCCTCAACTAGCTCTCTACAAGCTAATATAGTGAGGTGTATATTTTTTAATATTGGACCAATATCATTTTCTATGTAGGAACCTTATAGACTTAAAATGTTGGGTAAAAATTGGGATGTCTAGATTTTTCAATATTGGTAATAGAATGACTTTCTTTTCAAATTTGATTTCTTGATGCAGGGAACTGAAATACACCAAATAAATCTAAATTTTGCAAAAAAATCGTTTAAAAAGTTTAAAACAGAAATTTGCTAAAACATATAGAAGGTATTAGATGACACTATTGATTTAATATTGTTTGATAAGTTTATTCTGTGTTACAAGTAGAGATATTTGATGGGTATGATTCATTGCTGATTCTGCATATTGCACAAGTTTATCAATATCTGAATCAGTGATTCTGCTAGTGATTAAATCTGCTTGTGAAAATTACGGGTCCTTCTATATTTCTGGGTTCCCTTTTTACTAAAAGCAGCTTTCTATTAAAATATGAATTCCCAACCTCTTTATAGATCTATTTATAAACACATTCATAATATTATTTGATATATTGCTATAAGAAGATATTGATATAGATTTATATATTGATAAATTGATAAACGAAGGATTTTATAACAAGTGGAGTTATGTTTTAACAATCGAGACTTTTACTTAATACTGAACAGACAACTTAAACAAAGAAATGATGTAATTACTCATATTTTATCTTCCAGTTATTTATAATAAAATAAAAGACTTTTTTTATATGTATTTAAAGTTTGTTTTTTATTTTTATTTTGTATCTATAAGTTTACTAACACACTATTTTTTCGCACTGGAAAAATAAGCGTTTCAGGGGACGCGTGTTAACACATTTTTCACTTCCTTCTCGCAATTTTGGCCTCTTTGGCGCGTAAGCGAAAGACCTTAGATAACATCGATTCTAATGTTAAATGTTTTAAACAATATGTCTCATACCATAAAAACTCATATTTTTAAAATCATTTAAAAAAATTTCATTAATGAAGTGAAATAATTCAAAATTAATAATTTTCACTAAATATTTCTAGACATATATAAGTATTTTAGGAAATTATGGCTCCCATGTTACAACATGAAACTAATTCAAAATGAATAGCACCTTACGAGAAATTATTTAAAAAAATTAGCCAACTGTCTATCCTCATGCTTTCGCTTGTCATGCGTGTTTATTAATTAAAAAAAATACTTAAAAATACTCATTTACTTATTTTTATAAATTTTTTTTATAAATAATTCTAACTAAATGTAGATATTTTCGAAATATAACACCCATAGTTCATTAATTAAACTACTTTCATGTTTTATGTTAGCTTCATGTTTCATTTTAGTTTCAATGTATATATTACGAAATACAAAAATGCATATTACACGCAAAAAATTACTAAACGTGTAACAAAATGATAAGAAAAAAATATAAATCATCCACGATAACGTAAAGGCTATATATTCTCTGGACTTTGCGTAATTTTAAAATTTCATAAAAAAAAAATTTAAATTTCCCATGCACATTTAAAGACGTATCGTATATGGTTATTTCTTACAAAAAAATAGTGCCCCTATTTTAACATGAAACTTACCAGGTAGTAAATTGGGCGAAGGGCTTGTATGAATTAGATGCAATTTTTTCATCTTTATAATTAGCCAGCTTTCTTCGTTAATTTATGTTATACAAACATAATAATTTAGTATAACTTTTAGAAAGTAGCTTTCTTTTAATCAAGACGGGACTAGGAAAACATTTTTAAATAACAATTTAATATTACTAAAACACTTAAAAAACAGTAAAATTATGTTGTTCGTCATTTCTAATGATACTTAAATGAGCCAAACTTTTTGCGAATTAAGTTGGGAGGCGCGAATTTCGTTTGACAAGAGAGCACAGCGAAGGTGAAACTAAGTCTCAGCTCACAACCCCACGAAAAAATGGCAACCTCACTCGTGTGACCATTTTTTCAATTTAGACATAGATCTATTGGTAGGGAAATTTTCTCCATATCCCTGTACCTATGGTACTCAGCGACCAGCCTCAAGACTTTGGATGATGCATATTTTACGAGCAAGTATGCGTCGCATGTACTCGGTGGCTCTTAGCGGAGTTAAGAATCAAACCCCAACCCAGAGAATCAAACCCCAACCAATGCCAGATTCTCTAGCCACTGGAATACCACGACTCTAAAGAATTAGAAATTAGTTATGAAATTTCATACTATAATTGTGGTTATTACAAAACTCTATGTAGTATTAAAGAAAAGATCTACCCTAATAATGATAAATGTAAATTAATGCAAAATTTTAGTTGCTGTCAAACAATTTTTGTGTATGCTTAAATTGGAAATAATCTTTAAGAAATGAACTATTCTGAAATTTCATTATAATTTAGAAGCTAAAATAATTGCTTAATTCCAGGAGAACTGCTGAAATACAGAGGCTCCAAATATCCCAGATCTAGAAAATTTGTACCTCCTTATAACTCAGGTAAGTTTTTATAATTTTATTATAAACTTTAGCTAAAGAACACTCTGTATCTTTTACATTAAAATTTCATTCCACATTATAACTCTTAATATTCTCCAAAACCTGAGTTTAATGTAATGTATTTTTTCTTCTCTCTCTCAGGTTCATAATTATGATGAATAGCAAAAAATTGGAAATCGACCCTCAAGTGCAGCAATTATTGAACTTGTTAATGAAATCAGAGAATGCAGTAACTGACCATTTTTCTCAGTATGATGAAGAAAAGAAAATACGTATATACTTAAAAATTTTAATAGCAATAAAAAATGCTATTGAAGCCAATGAGGAAGTAAAATTTCAAAGATTATCGACCTCCTTGTCATTGTTGAGTAAAGGGGCCAGTTCTCCAAATTTAAATTCTTCCTTTAATTGCGATGACAATCCATTTAAAATGTCTAATGTGATTATAATGACTTGTAAATATAACCGATTAGAAATCTTGAACCACATATTTAGTGAAGATTCAATGATTATCAGTGATCTTTCTTCAAAAATTGGAAGAGAATATCCTTTGCCTGCCGATAATGACGAAGAAGATCACAATGCCTTTTATTATGCAATACGTTCAGGAAATATCCGACTTTTGGAAGTTTTAATGAAGAAGTGGCCATCGGACTATTTTTCTTCACACACTGAAGAATTGTGTTCTCTCCTATCAAGGAGCTTAAATGAATTGAACTTAAAAAATGTAGATGTATCAATTGAAATGGAGATGTTTATAAACAGTTTCTTACTTGATTACTATTTAGAAAAAAACCCTCCATCTGACTCAAATGTTTATTCTCACGATGATATCGAAGAAAAACTATCACTAATATTAGAGTACATTGATTTATTTAGAACAAAGAGTGAATTTAAAGATCTGATGATCTTTTCAGCAAAACAACTTGCCGTGAATATAATGATTTTGAAAAAAAGACTGAAATCTACTTATGACAGAATACCTTGGGAAGAAATGGAACTTCATTTAGTTTCGATCATCCGATATCTGAATAACCAGGGGAGTTATATAAACTGCTGTGTAACAATGGCAGACTTCGTAAAATACCTCGGTATTTTTTCACAATGCATACTGAATGAAACCAAAGAAATCGAGCAAGTGGATATAAAAAAGCTATGTGAGCTTCCTGAAAAATTAAAACGAGGAGATGTAGTAAGCCGTATCACCTCTAAATATCCAGACTTTAAAGAATTTTACCAAAATTACGACTTAATACGCGATTATGAGTCTCTTAATATTATTAAAAAATATGTCGATATAGTAACGGAAGTCAACTCTCAAGAAAAGAGTGGGAAGACTGTAATTGTGAGGGCACTGCAAGTCATAGGAGAGAATTTAAAAAATTCACTGGAATCGCCTAAACTTTCTTCTGCTTCAAACGATTTCTTGATGTTGTTTATGCCAAATCAGACTAATACTATTTTGAAAACTTTGAGAGATTCGTTTTCTCACGGATTTCCCTTATCTACCTGCCAAGAAATTGAAGAAGTTTTCGGATCTGATTTTTACTCATTAGTTCAAAATGACGTGAAGAGTTTAATCCATGGCATCACTTCAGTACTTCAGAAAATAAAGTTTAAAACTCTCAGAACTCTATTGGAAAGAATTTGCAATTGCGAAGACATTGATTCATTCAAAGACATTTCCTGTATGATTCGACTTATTAATCTTAAAGATGACCTAACAGATATAAATAATGCTATAGCAGGCAACAATGATATAATTACAGTAGAAAAACTCGTGTCCGGTTTGAATGAAATTATGAAGGAAAAAACACCTATTGAAGAGAGTAACTTTAAGAAAATAGCAGATATTATTAATTTTGAGAAGGGTAAGTTGAAAAACTTCGGAATAAAATTTGATACAACCCTTGCTCTGTTAATTTATGCACGCGTTCCTGAGTGTAAAATGGATAGTTTCTTCATTTCCGAGAGAAAAAAGTTTATAAGGCAGAAGCTGAACTACGTGAATCCTGATAATATGTCACGAAGCTTAACAAGAATTGGAATACTAGCACATGAAATAGCAAGGAATGCGAAAGTAGATGAACAGAATATTTTTAACTTCTATTCCATAATTTTCAAAATTTTCTACATTACTGAATGTCAAGGGCATGAAATTAAACACCTTAAGAAACTCAAGAAAAGTTATGAAAAAACTGTAAAAATCACAAATGAGAAAATTAGAAGCATAAAAAAGTCGTCAACTACCTGTTATCAAGATATCTTATACGATGATATTATTGCTTTAAAGAAAATTGTAAGCGATCACAATTTCTCAGAAAAAAATGTTGTTTCATTTCAACTCTATCAGAATAATAAAAAAGTGCAAGTAGAAATTGAAATGCTTATAATGTCTATTTTATCTAGCTTAGAGCATTCCAACCTTTATTTAATAGCGAGTCAGCTGTCTAACGAAGAAGATAATCCTTTATTGGTTGGAAGATATCTAAGGAATTATCTAGCTCATGGTAATCCTGTAGTAGACATTTTGATGGATTCAACTCAGTTAATATTTTTATATGCTTTAAAAATTATTAAACATGATATTTATCGAAAAGAAAATTTCATGATTAAACGCCTGAAGACTATATTAAAAGCAAAGTCCATTGTTGAAAATCAAGAGAGATTGTTTGGCGCTTTGACTAGAAATTCCACAGACGATGTGATACACTGGATAACAGAAGGGGCTGATATCTATGGAAGAGACCACGACTTGATGACATCGTTACATTTTGCTTCAAAATCATCTAACATTGATAATATAAAACTCTTAATTGGCCGTGGTTTGAATCCAAAAGTCAAAGATTTTTATGACAGAAATATTCTCCACGTAGCTGCTGCAGGATGCAAAGAAATGGCAAGTTACATTATAGAAGAGCTAAGAATATCAGTTGATGAAAAGTGTAAAGGAGATCAGACAGCCCTCCACATTGCAGCAGAAAATGGCTGTGTTGATGTCGTAAAAACATTGCTTCAGAACAAGACTGCAGTAAATATCAAGAGTCTATTACCTAGGACTCCACTGCACAATGCTGTGATCAATAATAAAGTAAACGTTGTTGAACTGTTTCTGGAAAATATGGAAGATATAAATTTGATCAGAAATCCAGAGGGGTTTAATTTATTGCATTTTTCTGCTGAGATGGGTCACTTGGATATGACTTTTTATTTACTTCAAAAAGGAGCTTATGTTAATTCTGCATCTGATAGATTGCTCTCACCATTGCATCTATCTTCTTATGCAGGTCATACTGAAATAGTCAAAACATTGCTTTCAAAAGGGGCAAACGTAAATGCGAAGGATTCATTTAATTACACTCCACTTCATTTCGCTGCAGTAAATGGTCACGCATCCACTGCTGAGGTTTTAATTGCATATGGTGCAGATATATATTCTTCAGGTCATGAAGACCTTTTACCTTTGCATTTAGCCATTGTGAAAGGACATATTAGCGTAATAAACACTTTTGTAAAACACGGTGTAAGTATTAAAGATGTCACAATAAGAGGTGCTTCTGTACTTGAGTATGCAATTCCCCACACAAATTTAGATTTGATAAATTTTTTAATCGATAATGATGCCCCTGTTAATGTGAAAGATGTTAATGGCAGAAATCTTCTTCATCTAAGTATAAAACACGGATCAATAGATTTATTACTGCGATTAATTGAAAGAGGAGTTGATATTAATGCAGTAGATAAAAACGGTTTCACACCTTTGAGTCTCTCCATCGGACTGGGATACTTCGATATGGCTAAAAAACTCTTATCCAAAAAAGCTGATATTGATTCTGTTGATAAACGTAGACAAAATTTATTACACATGTGCGCTACAAATTTAGAATATTGGAATTCAGTTAGCAGTGGTTACAATTTAATTAATGAAGAAAAACACAATGTTTCATTTCCTAACTCGAGTGGGCTTGAAGTATTTAAAATACTTGTTAACTTGGGAATTAACATTGAAATGAAAAATATCTATGGCCATACTCCATTGCACATTGCCTGCATGTTCAATAACCTCCCAATAGTGCAATATTTAACTGATAATTCAGCCAACCTTAACATTCCTGATAAAATTGGGTTTTCACCTTTGCATTACGCTGTTGACAGTAATAATCTTGAGCTTGTTAAAATACTTTTCGCAAGTGGAAAATGTTCATTAAATTCTATGACTTCTGAAGGCGATACTGCATTGTGCTTAGCTTCCAAGAGCAATTACGCTGAAATAACTGAGTTTTTGATCAAAAATAAAGCTGATGTGAATGACGGTGATCCACTTTATAAAGCTCTCGTGCAGGGAAGTCAGGATACGTGCATAATTCTTCTGCAAAATAAATTTATAGATATCGAGAAACAGTTTAAAGATAAGGGTGAAACTCTTCTACAAACAGCTTCACTCAAAGGCTTAGAACGATTGGTGTCCTGCTTTTTAGATAAAAAGAGACTTTCAAAATCAGTTAACATAAACGAGTCCTTGTTTTCAGCAATCCAGTATGGATACGTGGATATTGTAATCCTTCTGTTAAATCACGGAGCTGATGTTAACATTGTTTTTGAAAATCATATTACCCCATTGCTCTTAGCAGCATCACTCGGTCATTCTAAAATCATGCAAGTATTGTTAGACAGAGGTGCGGACTTTAATAAATTAGATTTAGAAGGTAGAAGTTCAATTGAATTGGCTATCATGCATGGTCATTTGGACTCAGTAAAATTATTTCTACAGAATGAGACTGTGGATGTAAATGAAAAAATAAATGGCGATTATACTCTGTTGCACATTGCCGTGCAATGTGGAAATCTAGACGTAGTAAAGTTTCTTATGAACGAAAATGCCTCATTAAATGTTGCTAACGAAATCGGTTCAAAACCTGTTCACGTAGCAGTTCAAGCTGGACATTTACATATTGTTAAGCACTTCCTCCAGTGTGATGAAAAATTGTTAACAGAGCGTGGATGTTCAAACAACACACTTTTACACTATGCAGCTCAAGCAGGCGAAACAGAAATTGCAAAATATTTGATTGAAAAAGGAGCAGATGTCAACGAATCTGGAGATGATGGAGTAAGGCCTATCCATTTAGCTTCAAAGTTTGGCTTTGAGGAAGTACTAAAAGTACTGCTGAACAATGGCGCCATTTACGATTGCAATCTTGATGCCTTTCCAATGACACCACTACTTTTTACTCATAAGGAAGGTGTTAGAAAAATATTAATGCTGACAAAAGAAATTTTTGACTCAGTTAAAAGCAACAATGTTACGAAGGTAAAATCGCTAATTGATAAAGGAGCTTGCATCAATGCGAAAGACTCAGGAAATGCCACCCTTTTGCATTATGCTGCATGGAAAGGGTTGGTGGATATTATTCAAATTCTGTTGCAAAACAAAGCAAATCCTAATATAGTTGGAAAAAATAATTCCACTCCTTTGCATTATGCGTCGAAGTCTGGGAATATTAAGGTCGTAAAAATTCTATTAGAAAATGGAGCCACATATAACGCGATGTCAACAGCTGGGAAAACTCCTCTTGATCTAGCTTCAAGCAAAGACATTATCGATTTATTAAAACTAATCGATACTTCTTTTAAAAATGTACAGAATCGTAATACTCAGGTTTTAGGTGTTCTAGAAAAATTTAAGAAGTCTGAAGAGTTAAGGTCAGTGGTGTGTGCAAAAAATACAGAAGGAAAAACTCTAATAGCTTGGGCTATTTATAATGATTTTCCTGATTTAAATCAGCTTAAGCGTATATTTCTAAATGAATCTGAATCCTACAGGCAAATTTTTAATCAATTATTTAGGAATGAAGATTGCGACGCAGCTCTAAACATTCAATCGAATTTACAGCAGAAAAATTCAGAAATGTTTGGCTTAGATAATCCCTTTACATTAGAAACCAAAGAAATTTCAGCGATAATACTGTATAAGCAGCAAAAGTATTTACAAGCACTAGCTATTTTTCAGGAAATGTTGCAAAAAAAGAAGAAATTGTTTGGACTAAATAATAGTGGAACACAGAAAACACGATTTTATATAGGCTCTATTTTGCATAGCTTAGGTAAAAGTATAGAAGCGATAAATATTTTAGAAGACGTTTACTCGCAACAAAGTAAACTTTTGGGATTCGACCATTTTGAGACTTTGATTACTTTATGTAGTTTGCCAGAAGTTTTGAACGCACTTAAGCGGCATGATGATGCACTGAATAAAAATAACATTGCGTTTAAAAAGTTTCTCGAAATGTTTGGGTCAGACAATCCTATAACTATTCACTCCCAAGAAAATCTTGCGAATACTTTAACTCACTTGGGCAAATACGAAGAAGCATTGTCCAACTATAAATGTGTTTACGAATACAAAAAGAGAGGATTAGGGCATCATCATTCAGCCACTCTGATGTCCCTTCATAATATTAAATATACATCATGCCTTCATAATTTATCTGATAAAACACTCAATGACTTGCGAGAAGTTTTACATATCCAGGAGAAAGTTTTAGGTCCTAAACATGAGTTTACATTGAAAGCTGAAACCAATTTAGGAGCATTATTGTTCAGAAGCGGTAAAATTAGCGAGGGTTTCAAAATTCTTAAAGAGAATATTGAGAAACAAAGAGCTGTGTTTGGTGTTAATAACCCAAAAGTTTTGAAAATGGAACAATTTTTAGAAAAAATGAATCATGGCGTCGATTTGTTCAATTTACGAAAACCGTCGAATCATACTAAGCCTGATCAAGATCCGTCATCTAATGAATCGCTTGCGAAAGACCTGTATCAGTACAGAACTTTTGATTCTGAAGGTAGAACTTTCATTCATTTTGCTGCAAGTGAAGGACAGATGTCTTTAATAAATGATGCATTACAGAATGGATGCAATGTTATGCATACAACCCACAAAGGAAATACAGCTTTGCACATTGCATCGTCTAAAGGACATTTTGAAATTGCTGAAAAGCTCCTAATGCATGCGAAAGAAAATAACTTCGATCAATTGTCTTCATTCATAAATGCTAAAACAACAACTGGAGGAAATTCTGCACTGCATGCAGCTGGAAATGTAGAGACAGTCAAGATTTTGCTTAAGTACGGTGCCATCTACAACATGCGAAATAAGGAGGGTAAAACACCAAAAGATTACACTAAAGTAAAAGAAATTTCTGATTTTCTGCAACTTATTGATGAGTTTTTCACAGGTGCTTCGGTTGGAGACTGCAAAATAATTTCCAAACTGAAGAGCCTTGGACCTGAGGAAAAATTAGCTGTTTCAAATGCAAAAACTGAAGAGAACCTCACGTTACTCCAAGTGGGTGTGACCAATGGAGACAGGAAATTTATTAAAGAAATTGAGATTTGTTTTAAAATCTAAAATTATCTAAACACAAAGTTTTTTTTCAATAACTCTATCAGGGTATCAATTAAATCCAGGATTCTTAAATTTCAGTTCTGATATATTCTATTTTAAATTACAAGCAGCTTTGCTGCGAGATCTGTCAACCAATTTTTGAAGAAATTTACGTAAATGGACATTTATGGCAAAATAATAACATACATATGTGCTTACTGAGATTTGTTCATTAAATTAAAACATGTTTACATTGGTAATTGAAAAATACTTGATTAAATTGTGTATTAATTGTTTTTCATTACTTGTTAGCAACTTTTAATAGTTTGATTTGCAGGTTTTGCACTAATTTTTTCACAAGTGTTTTGCAAAGTGAGAATTACATATTTTATTATCATTTTTCTCAACACTTAGAAACGTCTTTAAATAACTTTCATTTTATGATATGTTTATTAAATATTTGTTTATTTGTATAAGATGTGATAACAATTATTTTGAATTAAAAATACTTTTTATTAACCAAACTAATTTTTTGTGTTGAGACAAAATAATTTATGATACTGAAGATATCATATTTAATTTTGAACTAAGTTTGTATTTTATTTTTATCAGTAATTAGTTTTATAAGTTAAAAATGTCCTTTCAATAAATAAATATAATGTTATTTCATTATAAATTTCTGAATTATCTAAGATATAAAGTTAGAAGCTGAAGGTTTTTGAAGGTTTAAATATTTGAATGTATGTAAAAGATGCTTTAAAATACTGTAGCTAAAACAGTAGTGGTAGCTCTTAGCTCAATATTAAAATAAATCAAATACCAAGATACAAATGATGATTCAAATTATAAATTCAAGGAAAATAATTATATATATATATATATATATAGATATAGATATAGATATAATAAATCTTGGTAGTCAGTGATATACTTAACTTTTCCAGTAAACAAAGTGCATACTATAACGAGGTTTCCAAAAGTCAGTCAGACTGCTCATTAAAGCAAGAAATTTTTCTCCTAGTAGTAGCAAGAATAATACATTCATATTTCAATAAATTAGAATTAAAAGAATTTTTTCCACCACTAAACAAGGGTAACTTTTTTTTTACGCCATTCACTTAACTTTTGCTCTTGACTTCGGAGGATGCCGGATGTGTTGCTCATTTAACGTTACCCAGTGGACACCTGTGAACCTAAGTCACGGAGGCTAGCAACATTACCCACGCCACAGTACCACAGATACCCGTTCATAGGGGGAACCACATTCACACATCACACAACAGAGAACAACACACAGAGAGGGACACATCCATGCCCTGAGCGGGATTCGAACCCATGGCCACTGGCTTCACAGTCAGGCACGCTAAAGGCTCGACCACCTAGCCGGCAACGCGAATAGTTTAAACAGATCATATAGAAGAAAGGTCATATGGACAATCTAAAGGAACAGAGCCCTATCAGATAAATTATATTCATCACCTAACAATAATCTTAAAAGCTGCCACTTTCCTAAACAATGGAAGAAAGCCACCATCGCTCTCTTTCGTAAGCCCCTAACCCAGTTAACCCCTAAGTAAATCCCTAAGCCCCTAACCCAGTTAACGCCTAACTAAGTTAATCCCTAAAACCGTAATAGTTAATCAGTTAACCCCGAAACCCCTAACTAGGACACGGTTATACCACAGAACCATAAACCAATTAGCCTACTAGCAACCTTCAGAATTTTTTTTGAACGTATTACTTATAATAAACTTGAAAATCATTTGCACGTGCTCCTCGATGAGCAATATGGTTTCAGAAGGAACTTGATACGACAAAACAAATTACTCGTATTTTAGAATTCATTGGGCAGGGGTTTAGAAATAAGCAAATTTCGGCCTCCATTAATGTTGGACGTAACTAAAGCTTTCAACCGAGTCTGGCATGCTGATATTACAAAGAAATAATAAAATTAAATATCTCAATAGATTTAAAGCGGGTCGTGATAGCCTAGTTGGTAGGGCACTAGGCCCATGTCGAAGGGATCGGGGGTTCTGTCCCCACCGGCTGAAGAATGTAAAGGGAACATGAAGGAATTGTGAATGGATCTTCATATTCCCATAACAAATATACACCTCGGGGGGTACTGGTCCAGGAACTCCCCTGTCTTCTGGATTGGCATCAAAATTACAAGGATGTGGAGTTGAACATTGGTAGTTTGAAACTCAGAATCGGGTCGATTGTTCATCTAAGATTATAAAATGAAAATAAAAAATAGATTCAAAAACGAGCCGTGATGGCTCAGGGGATAGAACGTTCGCCTTCCAATGAGGTGAATCGGGTACGCATCCCAGCGATGATTAGTCGATATAAATCCGCATCCGGTTTGCACCAACCACAGTGTTGACGTGAAGTATCCTCAGTGGTAGACGGATCATGGGTTAGAGTTTCTTTGCCGTCAGGCTAACCGTGGGAGGTTCTCGCGGTCTTTCCCTCCATGTGCCGCAAATGCTGGTAAGTTCCATCAAAAAGTTCTCCACGAAGGCAAATTTCTCCCAATACTTGATCCAGGAGTTCCCCTGTCTTCTGGATTGGGTTCATAAATACAAGGCTACGGAGTTGAACAATAGTAGTCATAAACTCGAAAATTGGGTCCGCTGTTCAACGACGATTATAAAATAAAATAGATTTAATTATATTCTCTTAAATAACTATCTAAAAAACCGATGCTTTAAAATTAGAGAAAACAATATCCTTTCAACCAGTTGAGTAATAAGGCCCGATTTACCCCAATCAATAAGGCCCGATTTACCAAACATCTAACTTACTAGCAGTTAAAAAATCCAGAGGACATACTATTACTAACACCCTAACTTTCTTTGGAAATGAAATACCTATTGTCAATAATATTTAGGCCTCACACTTAATAAAAATCTAAAATGGAATGATCATATTAATAAAATTATTGCTAGAGCCTCCGGGATTTATAATAAATTAAAATGCCTACTGGGTTCATATTCTAAAATATCACTTAAAAATAAACGATATATTTATATTAAGTCAATAATCATATATGCTTCCCCTACTTGGTGCAATATTAATAAAGCCTGAACCAAACTCAATGTATTTCAAAAGAAGTTACAGGCAGAAATGAGTGGTGTCTCCTTATTTTATCAGAAATAAGGACATTCACAGAGATTTTAAGTTAAAATCACCCTCAGAAACATTAATGACACAAGAAACATAATGATAAGAAACATAAATGCATAATTTTTCAAAAAAGCTGCTAACTCAAATCACATTTCTAAGGCCGAAATGTTAATATAAGTTGTAGATCCGCAGTGGTAGACGGATCATGGGTTAGTGTGTCCTTGTCTTCAGGCTAATCGTGGGAGGTTTCCGTGTTTTTCCTCTCCATGTAAAGCAAATGCGGTTTAGTTCCATCAAAAAGTCCTCCGCGAAGGCAAAGTTCTCTCAATACTTGATCCGGGAGAACCTTGTCTTCTGATTGGCTACAGAGTTGAGCAATTGGTAAGCATAACCTTAAAATTGGATAGGCTCTAAACGACAGTTATAAAATAAAATATTTATGCCAAAAGTTTTTAAATCTTTGTGGTAATAAAAGAAATTATATGATTAATTCTTTTTAAATGAGATACAAATTTTATCATATAAATTCAGTTATCACTTTAAACATTTTGTGGAACCTTCAGCTCTTTTAAAAACTTATTTAACATCAGAATTTCTTTTTTTTCCGGGCTACAAACAGCCCCATAAAGGACTGCAAAAACATTAATTTTATTGCATATACATATCCACATATAAAGAGAAAAAAATCATTATTTCCGTCAGTTTTTATAATAGCCATTTTCGCAAGCAAGATGTTGTGTACATATTGATAATTTCTTTATCAACGCGTTAATTTTTTATTTGTTTATTATCTACAAAAAGCGATTATTTATCAGTTAAATATATCACTTTTACGCAAGCACTTTGAAAGGAATTATTTCAGCCAGTTCTTTCTTTACAGAACGCGATAAAGTCAGTTTATGACTAATAGGAATCACTACTATGTAGGATAAAATTAACTTTTTGTTGGGCTAAATTTGGTTGACATTTCGCTATTGCAATACGGTCTGTTAGGATTTTAAATATTCATCAAAATTAGGTAAATATTAATTTTTTTTACTACTTATTAATTTAAATATTAAATCATATGAAATGTTTATATAATGCCTTAGCAAACCATATTTAATTGAATGCATCTACATGAACAAGTTGTCATAACTCGATTATATAGCCTACCATCACTCAACATCAAGCTTATGTGGTAATGTACAACCACTACAAAATATTGATGGAATCATTTTTGACAACCGTTATTGAATAACCATATATGCTAACTATATATAACGTATATATATATACTAACAATTCCACAAATGTAAATTGGTGCCTTAAATATAAATCCCCTTGTATATAATTTTCCCACTCCCCATATTTTTTGTATCATATTAGTGTTTTTTCTACATTATCTCATGCAATGTATTTGTTTATCCAGATGTATTTTCATGATATGTTATATTTAACCACGCTTCTTCTGTATAGTCACTATTTTGGACGCTCATCTCCCATGGGTCTTAAATGTCACTAATCAATATTCTATTATAGTTACATAACGTCTGTTTATATCTGTATCTCTAAATAATTATATAGTAATTAATAAATAATAAATGTAAGGATCCTAACGGGAGCTCTGGCGACGTTGCAGATGCTAGGGTGGGCTTGTGATTAGCGACTGACATCGGGGGAAGCGTGGTATGTCGCCGTTGTAACTGTTTTCCTGGTCACAGTTTTTCTTTCTGATAGATGCCCCCTCCGGGGGCATAGGTGCAGAGCTGTGTGCCGGCGTCCATGTCCATGTGCTACTCATAAAAAAAAATTTAGAAGTTCTGAAACATTTCGAAATCTACTTTACGAATTTTTCGTTAGATTTTACTTTGAATGTAGTAAAGTTTTTAACATTTGTAGTTACAAAATTTGATTTAAAATATTGATTTTAATCCCCATTTCATATAAATAAAATAAACTCATCCCGTACATTTCAAATATTTTGAGAAGTGGTAGACAACAGTAAACAACCCGATGTCTAGTAAATTGGGCAGTGGCAATTCAATAAGAAAATCTCCCATACACACACATGTGACGTATGACGTCAGCGCAAACTAATTTTTATAAACAAAATGGCCTATTAAAGTTGAGCCAAGTTTCTTCAAATAAGTTAGAATGTTAACTAACGATAAGTTAATTAAATACAAACCCATATCGAATTAGTTGAAATATAATTCTTCCTCGCTTACTTTTTTCACTTAACTTAGATTTATTTTCTTATTTGTTTATGTATTCTATTGTAACCATGATATATTTTTGTTCTGTGTGCCTGGCAACTTCGATGCATAATTTGCATGTTTATGTTCCGCATGGCTTCGTTCCTGTCTTTATGTTAAGTCTCTGTGCTAATATATAGGGAAACAATTGAAGTCCTTGAGAAAGAATGTTTGTGAAAGATTTAAGAATGTGCCACATACGAGAATTATTACTTTCCAGGGCTTGGCTCACTCGAAATAGAATGCAAAGAACATTTGCTAACGTGAACAAATGCCACGTTTCAACAATCGGGATCGAGATACCCTCACCACGTCACTTGCCGGCATACCATTTGAAATTTTTTTGAAAAACCTCAAACAGGTAAAAAAAAGTGTCATTTTATCTATCTATCTATCTATCTATCTATCTATCTATCTATCTATATATATATATATATATATATATATATAATATACATATGTTTACATTATTTATGTGTCATGGTACTCAAAACCAATTTAAATCTCATTTACTAATTTACTTAGCCAGGAATTTAAAAAATATATTATACTTTAGTTGCGTTTATATTTTGTCTGAATTTTTTATCTAAAAGTTAATCAATTACATCGAGGAACTAACATTTTGTTGCCTTGATACAAGATTTGGATTTCATTCGGCTATAAGGATTTCAAATCTGGAATTAGCTTTATTCTAAAAGCTACAGATTATTTTTCTGATTTTTTTTTTAGTTATGTTTACATTTTGTCCGAATTTGTTTTTATCTGAAAGTTAATCGATTGCATCTAGGAACTAATATTTTGTTGCCCTTATACAAGACTTTAATTTCTGAAAGTTAATCGATTACATCTAGGAACTAATATTTTGTTTCCCTTATACAAGAATTTGATTTTACTTAATTCGGCTATGGGGATTTCAAATCTGGAAATAGTTTTGCTCTGAAAGCTACAGAATTTTCGTTAGTTACGTTTATATTTTGTCTGAATTTTTTTTTCGGAAAGTTAATCAATTACATCGAGCAAATAATATTTCGTTGACCTTATACAAGAATTTGATTTTACTTTATTCGGCTATGGGGATTTCAAATCTGGAATTAGTTTTGCTCTGAGAGCTAGAGATTTTTCTTTAATTACGTTTATATTTTGGTCTGAATTTTTTTTCTAAAAGTTAATCGATTACATAGAGGAGCTAATATTTTGTTGCTTTTATACAAGAATTTGATTTTACTTAATTCATCTATGGGGATTAAAAATCTGCAATAGCTTTGTTCTAAGAGCAACAGATTATTTTAGTAAAGTTTATTTTTTGTCTGAGTGTACAAGCATCTAATGAACGTATAAGTTTATATTCATACATTCACTGTTGTCTGCTCCTCCACTGAAAAAAACACTAGGACCTTAATATGTCGCATCAAAAGATGAAATGTACTGATCTTCTTTTTATCACTTCCTGTGTATCAGAGAAGTAGGGAATTTTAAAAGTGAATTTTAAAAACTCCTATATAGTAACATATTATTAAATTGCATAAAACCTGTAGCCTGTTGAGAGACACCGATTACAGATTTAAAATCAGCGATGCAAAAATATCTAAGATCCGTTCAAAAATCTCCTACGACAAAAATTTTTTTCTCCAGTTTAACTAATAAAAAGTTTATAGCATCATTTTAAAGTAACGTGTTGACTGGCAGTTACTTGCCCATAACTCTTAATAATTTTTGAAAATATTACCTCTTTGTTCAGAATAATGCTTTACATTTTCTACATCATTGCTTGTTCAGGTTTATTTCTTTCATGTTAACAATACTAACGTTCATGTTACCATTACTAAAAATAAATGTATTTTTCTTAAAATAAAAGGGTTAAATTTGATGAAATGTTCTTAAAGATATTTTTTCTAACTGACTAACAAGAGGCATATATGTTTCCATTAATATCCAATCACAAAAGGTTATCTTTCATGCAAAATTACATTCGGGCATCAATTTTATAGAGTAATATGCTTAGCAGAGTTTGTAACTCTATATGTTACTCATCTAACCAGAGCATTTTCAGTAGAATAGCATGCTCAGCAGTATATGTAAAAATTTTGAGATTTTTCAATAAATGTTGGTTTCGTGCTTAAACGAAATTTAATAGCAATAAAACTTATGGGGCTATTTTTCCTCGATTCTTATACTTTCGTTAGCAATATTACTTTCCATCAGTTTTAAATTAATTCAAGTGTGTGTAGTTTTCAGGACTGCCTGAAGGAAACTGTAATGTGACCAGGCTTAAAAGACAATAATTTCTACATTTGTTCAAGTCCATTTCTAGTAATTTATAACAAACATGTTTCCCCAAAAATGTTAGATCTTTCTTCCACAAATTTCCATTTTAAGTAATTAATTTAAATATGAAATGCGAATCTGTTTTTAAAATATTCTTTCTTTCTTCTTTGATAGTTTCATAATTCATGATGGATTATAAAAACATGGAAATGGCAAATGAAGAGCAAAATTTATTAAAATTGCTAACGCTACCAAATGATGAATTAATTGAACATTTTCTGCAGCTGGAGGATTTCAATCAAGGACATTTTTACAAAAAAGTTTTAAAAGAAATAGAAAATGCTATTAAAACCGATGATGCAGAGCACTATATGAAAGTATCTCGCACCTTAACCTTACTAAGTGATGCGAACATTTTCCCCAATTTGATTCTTTACTTTAATAACGATGAAAACCACTTTAAAAAGACTAATGTGATTATAATGGCTTGCAAACTCAATCGAATAGAATTTTTGAAGCACATATTCTGTAATAATCCTTCAATTATAAGCGATCTTTCGACTAAAGTTGGCAGGACATTTCCTTTACCTACCGATAACGACGAAGAAGGTCACAATGCCTTTTATTATGCGGTGCGCTCAGGAAATACGCAACTTCTAGATATTTTGATGAAGAAGTGGCCACTAGATTATTTTTCATCACACACTGAAGAACTGTGCTCACTGCTATCGAAGATCTTGAATGAGTTGATGCTAAGAAACGTAGATGTGTCAACAGAAATGAAGATGCTTGTAAATAGTTTTCTACTCGACTACTACTTCATAGAAAATCCTCCTTCAGACTCAAATGATTATACTCATGACGATATTCAAGAAAAAGTATCTCTTATTTTGGAGTATAGTGGTAGAATCAAAACAAAGTGCGCCAATAGCGAATCTAAAGACTTGGTGATTTTTTTGGCGAGAGAGGTTGCTCTTAATATATTCACTTTGAAAAAAATGCTGAAATCTACATACGACAGAATTCCTTGGGAAGAGATGGAATACCACCTAATTTCATTCATCAGATACCTGAGCAATCAAGGAAGTTATATCAACTGCTGCGTAACGGAAAATGACTTCGTAAAATATCTTAGCACTTTTTGTGAGTGTCTGATCAATGAAACCAAAGAAATCAAGCATATGGATATGAAGGAATTACGTGAGCTTCCTAACATGAAACGGGTGGATGTGGTTCGCCACATTACTAGTAAATACCCTTCTTTTGAAGAATTCTACCAAAGTTATGATTACATTCGTGATCATGAGTCTCTAAATATTATTAAAAGGTATGTCGATATTGTGACTGGAGTTAACCCTGTAGAAAAAAGCGGAAAAACTGTTATTGTCAGAGCACTACAAGTAATAGGAGAAAACTTGAAAAACACACTCGAGTCGCCTAAACTGTCTTCTGAAACAAATGACATATTGATGTTGTTTATACCAAACAAAACTAATACTATTTTAAAGACTTTGCGGGATTCCTTTTCGCATGGTTTTCCTTTATCAACCTGTCAAGAAATAGAAGAAATGTATGGTTCCGAATTTTACACGTTAGTTCAGAATGATGTGAAATTTCTAAACCATGGCATCACTTCAGTGATCCATAAAATAAAATTTAAAACTGTCAGAACTTTGTTGGAGAGGATTTGCAATTGTGAAGACATGGATACGTTCAAAGACATGTATCGCGTGATCCGGCTGATAAATATTAAGGATGACGTATCAGTCATTTTACCGAGTAATGCTAGCATAAATGCAGTGGAAGAACTTGTATCTGATTTATGTCAAATTATTAAAGTGAAAACACTTTTCGAGCAAAGTGTCTTTTCGAAAATATCAGATATTATAAATTTTGAAAAGAGTAGATTTAAAGATTCCGGTCAAAGTTTCGAGGCGACGCTAGCTTTGTTTACTTTCGCACAAAATCCTGAGTTTAAAGCTAATAGTTTCTCAATTTTAGGGGTACAAAAATTCATTCGACACATTCTTAACAACACAAACCTTCAGATGATGTCAAGAAACTTAACAAGAATTAGAAAATTAACGCATGAAATAGCCAAGAATGCTATCTGCAGGGTAAGTGAGCAAGATTCACTGAAAATGTTTTCTGTAGTTTTCAAGATTTTTCACATTACGGAATGCCAAGGACACGAAATTAAACACCTTCAGAAACTCAAAAAAAGCTATGAGAAAACTGTAAAAATAACTTTCGAGAAAATTAAAAAAGTCAAAACGTCACCATCCACTTGCTATCAAGATATCCTATCTGATGATATTACATCTTTGAAAAAAATTGTGGATGAGTATAATTTCTCTGAAAATCTTCAGTCTTTTTTTATCTATAAAAACAACTTAAAAGTGCAAGCAGAAGTTGAAATGCTTATATTATCTATTTTATCCAGCTTAGAGCATTCTAATCTTTATTTAATAACGAGTCAGCTATCTAACGAAGCTGGTCCTCTATTAATTGGCAGATATCTTAGGAATTATCTAGCACACGGAAATCCTCTGGTGGACATTTTAAAGGATACATGTCAGTTTATATATTTATATGCTTTGAAGATTATCAAACATGATATTTATCGAAAAGAGAATTTAGAGATCACTTGCATGAAGAATAAATCGAGTGCTATCTCTATTGTAGAAAATCAAGAAAGACTTTTCGATGCTTTGTCTGGCTGCTCCTTAGAGAACGTGATACAAGCGATAAGAGAAGGTGCTGATATGTACGGAAGAGATATTAACTTGATGACAACATTACATTTTGCTGCGAAATCTACGAACTTTGATGTAATGAAGTATTTAGTTAACCACGGTTTGAATCCGATGGTAAAAGACTTTTTTGGAAGAAATTTGCTCCATGTAGCAGCAGAAGCAGGATGCAAAAATATAGTTGATTATATTATAGAAGAATTACATATATCAGTTGATGAAAAGTGCGGGCGAAATCATACCGCTCTCTATATAGCAGCCGAAAACGGTTTAGTTGATATCGTGATAACTTTACTTCGACACAATGCCGCAGTCAAGGTAGGCCCATTTAATGAGACGCCAATATACGCAGCTGTTATCAATAATGAGGTGAAGGTCATTGAGTTATTTTTTCAAACAATTAAAGATATCTATTCAATCCAACTCGTGCAGGGGTTTACTTTACTTCATTTTGCAGCTGAAATGGGCCTCTTAGACATGGTTCTTTGTTTCCTCGATAAAGGAGCTGATGTTAACTCCGTGTCGGATGAGTTGGTCACACCATTGCACAGATCTGCTTCAGCTGGTCATTCTGATATGGTCTCAACATTGATTTCGAAAAAAGCAAACGTAAATGCTAAAGATTCATTTAATCGAACTCCGCTTCATTACGCTGCTCTAAGTGGACAGTCAAATACTGTTGAAGTTTTGCTAAACCATGGTGCAGATCTGGAAGCTTTAGACAATAAAGGACATTTACCTTTGCAATCAGCAATTATAAATGGAAGTATTGAAGTAATAAAAACTATTACGAAACATGGTGCAAGTATTGAAGATGTTGCAGCAAAGGATTTCTTAATCCTTGAGTATGCCATGCTTCATAATAATTTAGAGCTTATTAACTTTGTAATTGATAATGAAGCACCAATTAATGTAAGGAATGAAAGTGGCAGCACTCCTCTTCATCGAAGCATACAAAATGGTTTAATAGATATTTCGTTGAAATTAATTGAATGCGGAGCCGAGATTAATGTGGTAAAAAACGGTTTGACACCTTTGAGCCTTTCCATCGGACTAGGATATTTTGGGATAGCTGACAAACTCTTATCCAAAGAAGCCGATATTTATATTGTTGATAAAAGAGGAGACACTTTATTGCATAAGTGTGCTTCAATTTCAGATATTTGTAATTTCCTGTTCAACGATTATGAAAAAAATAACAAAGAGAAATATAATGAACTAGTTTCTAATTCGAACGGACTTGACATATTTGATAGACTTGTGAAAATGGGAGCTGATATTGAAAAAGAAAACAAAAATGGCCATACACCTTTGCACGTTGCATGCTTATTCGGAAATATACCTATTGTGCAATATTTGATCAAAAATTCTGCAGACCCAAACATGGTTGATAAAATTAGGTTTTCGCCTTTGCACTTCGCTACTTACGGTAATCATCTTGAAGTTGTGAAGATCATTTTAGAAAGTAGAAAATGTTCTTTAAATTCTAAGACTTTTGAGGGCGATACTGCATTGTGCATAGCTTCAAGCAACAATTACACTGATATGACTAAGGTGTTGATCAAAAATGGTGCTGATGTAAATGATGGTGACCCACTCTTTAAGGCTCTCATGCAGGGACATCAGGATATATGTGTAATTCTTCTCCAAAATAAATCGACTGATATCGAAAGGCAGTTTAAAGATAAAAGTGGAAAGTTTCTTCAAATCGCATCAATTAAGGGTCTGGAACGAGTCGTGTCAAGCTTTTTAGAAAAAAAGAAATTTTCGAAATCAGTTGACATGAACGAATGTTTGCTTTTTGCAATTCAGTGGGCTTCGGAAGACATTGTTACTCTTTTTTTAAATCATGGAGCTGATATGAACTTTGCCTTTGAAAATCAAAAAACCCCTTTGCACTTAGCAGTAGAGCGAGACCATTCCAAAATCATAAAAGTATTGTTAGAAAGGGGTGCAGATTTTAACAAGCTGAATTCAATTGACCTAAGACCCATTGAGGTAGCTGTAGGGCATGGTCATTTGGAATCAGTAAAAGCATTTTTTCAAAATATAACGGTAGACGTAAACGAAAAAGGAAACTGTGATCATACTTTGATACATATTGCTGCAACATGGGGACACCTAGACATAACGAAATTTCTAATTAGCAATAACGCCGCATTAAATATTGGTGACAAATTTGGTTCAAAACCCATACACCTAGCAGCCCAATTTGGACATTTACATATTGTTAAATACTTCCTTCAGTGCGATCCAAAATTATTAACAGATCGTGGGGGTTCAAACAACAGTTCTCCTCTTCACTTTGCAGCCCATGGAGGCCATGCAGAAATCGCAAAATATTTAATAGAGAAAGGAATGGATGTAAATGCACCTAGTGATCATGGAATTAGACCCATTCATGTAGCTTCACAATTTGGACGTGAGGAAGTACTCAATGTTCTGCTGAACTATGGTGCTATGTATGACAGCATTCTTGATAGAGTTCCTTCAACACCATTACTTCTAACTCATAATGAAAATATTAAAAAAACATTAATGATGATAAAAGAACTTTTTCACGCAGTTAAAAGCAATAACATTTCAGACGTAAAATCTCTCATTGATAAGGGAGCTTGCATGAATGCAAAGGACTCAAAAAATTCTACAGTTTTGCATTATGCTGCATGGAAAGGTTATGCAGAAGTTACTCAACTTCTATTGGAAAACAAAGCGAATCCTAACGTATTTGCGAAGGGAAATGCCACACCCCTTCATTATGCGTCAAAGTATGGAAAATACGAGGTAGCAAAAGTTCTTCTAGAAAATGGTGCTATTTACAATGCGATGTCAACTGACGGAAAGGCTCCTGTTGATCTAGCCTCAAACAAAAGTATTATTGATTTGTTAGAACTAATCGATAGTGCTTTCAGAGATGTACAAAACTGTAATATTCAGATTTTAGAAACTCTAGAAAAATTCAGAAATTCTGATGTTTTGAAATCGGTGGTTTGTGCAAAGAACATTGAAGGAAAAAATTTGATGATTTGTGCTTTTCAGCATAAGTTTTCTAAATTGGATCATCTCACGCGTATATTTTCAGGTGACCCTCAAACTAGAAATGAAATTTTTAATTACATTTTTGTGAAAGAAGATTGCGTTGCCGCTTCAGATATGCAAGCAAATTTGCTGCAGAAAAATTCGCAACTTTTCGGCTCCGACAATCCTGTTACGTTAGAAACCGAAGAAATGTCAGCATTCATATTGTTCAAACAGAAAAAATATGAACAAGCCCTTGATATTTTCCAGGCTATATTTCAAAAGAAGAAAGAGATGCTTGGACCAAGCAACAGTCGAACTTTGAACACGCAGTTTTTTGTCGCGCATATGCTCCAATGCTTAGGTAGAAATCTTGAAGCAATCGAGATTTTTGATGACCTTTACTCACGACTGAATGAATTACGCGGATTAAGTAATATTGAGACATTGATCACAATATTGCATTCGGCAGAAGTTTTGTGCGACCTTGGACTGCATGAAGACGCCCTGAAAAGAAACGACGTAGTGTTCGCAAAGTTTTATGAAACACTCGGTGCAGACAACGCTCTGACCATACAATCTCTAGATAGCCGCGGAAATATTTTAAGTCACTTGAGTGCGTACGATGACGCTCTGGCTTGCTACAAATGTGTTTACAATCACAATAATAAATTATCAGGGCCTTCAAGTTCCGAAACTTTGAAGTCGCTTCAAAATATAAAACATGTACTATGCCTTCAAAATTTAACTGATGAAAATCTCGAAGGTCTACGAGAAGTTTTTGACACTCAGAAAAATGTCTTAGGTCTTGAGCACTTGGACACTTTAAAAACGGAAAGAAATTTAGGAGAGTTGTTATTCAGAAGAGGTAAATTTAGAGAGGGTTTTGAAATGTCAAAAGAAAATCTTGAGAAACAAAAAGTTGCCTTGGGACACAAACATTCAACAGTTTTAAGATTGGAAAAACTTGTAGAAAGAATGAAATATGTCGTTGATATGTTGGACATTCAAAATTCGTCCAATTTGAACAATAAAACTAGTGAAACTCCGTCATCATATGAATCGCTTATACGAGATCAGTTCCAACATAAGACCATAGATCGTGAAGGCAGAACATTTCTTCATGTTGCTGCGAGTGAAGGTCTTACAGCTTTTGTGAGCGATCAGTTACAGATTGGATGCAACGTCATGCACACCAAGCAAAAAGGAAATACGGCTTTGCACATTGCCTCGGTCAAGGGTCATGCTGAAATTGTTGAATTACTTCTGGTGCATGTCAAAGAAAATAACTGTGATGAATTGAATACCTTTATAAATGCTAAGACAAAGAACGGTGGTAATTCTGCACTGCACGCAGCTGCCAATGTCGAAACTGCTAAGACTTTGCTGAAGTACGGGGCCATTTATAATATCAGAAATAAGGACGGTAAAACACCAAAAGAGTACACTTCAGTCAAAGAAATTTCTGATTTTCTAGAAATTATTGAGGAATTTTTCATTGGCGCTTTGATTGGTGACAGCAAAATAATATGCACATTCCAGAACCTAAGATTGGAGGAAAAAATGGCAGTTTCAAATGCGAGAAATGAACTAAATCACACAATGAAGCAAGTTGGTTTGAAATATGGACACAAAAACATTATTGATAGCATTGAACTTGATGTTTGAAATTCTATAATTTAAAAATTTGGTTTTTTAGTGTAAAATATTATAATACCACTTTGAATGCTATATTAATTTAAAAGAAGGAATATTATAAAACGGACCTTTTCAAACTGAACATCAGTAAGGTTCAACCAGGATTAAAAAATATTATGATGATACATTTAATCTAATAGTGTTATTTAAAGTATAGAAAAAGTTGATTAAATTTTGTATTTGTGAAATTTTATTTTATCAAGTTTTTGTGAAGTGAAAATATCTTGTTAAAATGTGTTAAATAATTATATGCGTAAGTTTCCAAGTAGGCGTGTTACCCTAGCTGCCTACTTCTCCGGTTTCCTTTTCCTGGAAATAGTGACATAACCAAGAATTATGTATTGACGTCTATAGACAGAACCATTTAATATTGTCTATCCTTAAAAAAATCATTTAGTGATTCTTAATTGCTTAAATGCGGAATTTGTTATTTTACTACCACTTTAATTATTGTATGAAGTTAAAATATATTTCAATATTTTTTTAAAAGCTTAAAAACTGCTTGAAATATTTCTTTACATATATCACTTGAAAATTTAAGATACAAAAGCGGGAATTTTCCAACTAGATACAGTTATTAAACGTGGTGGTGAATATGGTTTTGATGAAATACATCTTATACATTTTTCAGCACTCTTTAAGTTTTTTAAAAAACGTACGAGCTTTGTCAGAGGTAACAACAACGCCACAAGAGTAATATATTAAAACGACTGCCTAATTTTTATATTTGCTAGTCATATGGTTTTTGGGGGCCTTACCTCTCCATGATGTATTACTTTGTAACAATTTTATCAAAATATGGTTTATTTATGGTGTATTTGATGCATTAAAATTAAAAACATTTTTTTATGAAAATTTATGTTTTGCGATTAAATTTTTATTTAAAGAGTGGCTCTTGAATTTTAATTCTTTTGATTCCTATTTAAAAGGGGTAAAGCATTTCTTAACACATAGAGTGTTCTTCGCTCTATGCACGATCATGGGATACCAAGTTTGGGTATCTCGATCTTGATTAATTGTAGAAACGTGCATTTGCTTACATTAGCAACTGTTCTATCCATTCTATTTTGAGTAAGCAATTTTCTTTGAGTATCAATTCTCTTAAATAACGCACTCTATATTATTTCACAAAGATTTCAACTGCGTCATTACACATTTCTTATATAAACACAAAAGCAAATACGAAGTCATGTAGAACATAAACAAACTAATTATTCATCGAAGTCAGTACACAATAACCAATTCACAATAGCAGTAATACTAATTATCAAAATTAATAAAACATCACTTGCGTTAATAATAGCTTAGCATTTTTTGTGCTTTTCACACAAGATATTAGTAACTTTTGTTTTGCTTTTTAGTAAATTAATTATTTTTTCTTTTTCAATTATCGTTGATTTTAAATTATATAATTTTATAAAAACACCTTTTAGGTAAACCGCATTACCTGTAAAGAGTCATGTCTTGAAATATGTGTAACAGTTAAATGTAACCAATTTTGTTATATACTTATTTTGACTAAAAGACATGCTTTTTCTAACGTTAACAAACCTTTTTCTTCAACGAATTCTGATTTATATTCTCCTTAATTGAAAAACTTAAATTATTATTTCATTAGTACTATAAATATATACGTTGTGGAGAGTCAATAATTCAGACCATACAACTATGTGTAAAAAACACTTTATTAAAATGTTGTTTATTTTTGTTTTTACTGTAAATTTTGTTAAAATATGAAAGTACAAAATTATAAATGCGTGATATAATTATAATAAATGATAAAATAGTTCTGTGAAGATGCAAAAATGATGAAAAAAAATATTGTTTATGCTTTAAGAAATGTTGATTGGAAAATGAATTAAAAAGCTTAATTGTTGAATCCAAAAGCATTTACCAAATATTACGTTCAGGAAATTATGTACGATAATTAAATGACATATCATGAGGCGATAGTTCAGTGAAATGATTCCAATAGTTTAACGTAATCCCAGTTGCCACTCTAACGTTTCAGCTCAGAGCAATCTATTTCGATGTTAAAACTTTCCTACTTCCTAAATCTAACCCACTAATGATCAGCAAAAAAAATTAAAAAAACTATACACTATACATATAAAAACTACCCACTCGAAAAAAGTAATAGCACATATTTGCTTAAACCGTGTGGGTATTTCTTTCCGTTACTTAGCATTTTAGCTTTAATACTATTTACATTAAAATAAGCATTGAGCTTTGACACCAAATCAAAACATCTATAACATCATATGGTAAACAGAACTACCTTGTTTCTGCAAAATAAATCCTAATAATGAAACATTCCTGTCACCACTTTCATCTTTTTGTTAAACGAAGCCGTCGTCCCACAAAGACGCTAGACACATGTGTATAAAAGTGAACTTCAAAACTTCAGAATTTTTAAGTCTCCCGAATCATTTGTACCTTTTTTTGGAAATTTTACTAGAAGTGCCCGATGGTATTATCATAACAAAAATGGCCTTAACCCCTTCCCTCTCACTCCCGTCGAAATCACAGTGTGAGCAGTCGTCTCCTATTTCTCGTGCCCATGATATTCCCGGGCTAGAGTGTTCAAAAGTAAAGCCTCAAAAAGTTTTAAATATATTCATATCTTGTACCCGGAACTTTTTATTTCACATTTTACCCGCTAGATGGCAGCACCAAACTATTTGTAATGTAACTGCAGATAGTTAGCTTATTTCAAACTAGATGTCAGCAGCATCTAAATATATGTATTTGTGATCTGTATTTCGTACTCTTAGCTCAGCTACTTATGTTTTTTTTTTTTATTACCAGTGGTTTGCGTTCTGTGATAAAATAATTCAATATTGTGTACATTTTGGAGTGAGAGTTAAATGGACATACGGAGTTTTAAATTATTTCAAGCTAAAAAAATTTCAAAAATCAAAAATGAATACATATATTATACATACACCTTTTCCATATAATTTTCTTGAAATTAAAAACAAAGTATTTTTGCGACCGTTATCTTAAAATTAATATCATCGTTAAGGTGTTAACTTAAATAAGTGTTTGAAATTTACTTTCCAAAAAAAATTTTACTTATTGACTTAAGCTCAAATTTTAAGAATAATATTCTTTACTAAAGAATATCTTCTTAATTATAACCGTAAAAAAATTATAAATAAAAAAAATTTTTTTTTAAAAATTGGAGAAAATTTTTTTTGCAGTAAAAACAAATTGTGACATTAGTGGAGGAAAGAATTCTTCAAAGTGAAAGTAGAATAAGAGAAATGATATCTATTGTCTTATCTGCACTTAAATTCAAGTGATAGGCAAACACATGATATCCATGCATTAATCATTATTTAAGATAAGAAAGTTTCCAAAATTAACTTCTAAAGATACTTTCACATTGAATAATTTTTAACGTTTTTTTGCTACACGAATCGACAGCCTAATTTCGGGTTTTATTAATCTTCATTTTTCTCTTATTACTACCAATTTCCATAGGCGAAGGTCGAGTGATATTTTAGGACGACACACTGCTTTTTTTCTGCTAGAAAATAGCTCTAGAATTTTAAAAAATTGAAAATTATATATTAAAAGTATCAAGAAGAATTAATTTTCCTTAAATAAAAAAAACTTATGGGGATTAAGAAAAGGCATATTTTTTTTTTTAAATTCAGATGTTTTAGAAAGATGATTGAGGGAGTGCTCGTGCATAACCCCCTCCTTGACATCTATGTGTTTCTTCTACCTTATGCTTCTGATTAAACAATACGTCCATTGTTTGCTATAGTAAATACTAATTCAAATATTCTGAGTTTCCATTTAAAAAAAGAAATAATCATAATAAAAAAAACCTTAATGAGATGTATTTCACTTTTTATTTTAGTTCAGAGACAGAAAAAAGGCCAAAAGTGTCCGCGATTTTGAATTGTATTGCAAAGAATGCAATAATTTTTAAAGAAAAAAAAGTTCGTTCTCAATTGTTGTAGTAAATCCAAGTATTTTAAAAATTACACAGCTTCACGCATTTTTTTAATATCGTGGTTTTTCATTGAAGATTTCTGGATTGCATCAGAAGGACTTCAAATAAGAAGATAATTGCAGAACTGAGTGTATAAACTAGGTAATCCAGATCCAGAAACTGAACACTTAAGACATATTTCGGTCCCAATTCATTATGAACTTTTTAGCGTTTAGAGGATCCGGATTCTTTAAAAAGTTCTGAATCGTTGTTTTTTGTTAAAGATTTCTGGATTGTATTCTTAATNCACTTTTTATTTTAGTTCAGAGACAGAAAAAAGGCCAAAAGTGTCCGCGATTTTGAATTGTATTGCAAAGAATGCCATAATTTTTAAAGAAAAAAAGTTCGTTCTCAATTGTAGTGGTAATTGCAATTATTTTAAAAATTACAATGCTTCACGCGTTTTTTAATATCGTGGTTTTTCGTTGAAGATTTCTGGATTGTATTCTTAATGACTTCAAATAAGAAGATAATTGAAGAACTGAGTGTATAAACCAGGTAATCCAAATCCAGAAACTAGGCACTAGAGACATATTTCGGTCCCCATTCATCATGAACTTTTTAGCTTTTAGAAGATCCTGATTCTTTAAAGAGCTCAGGATCGTAGTTTTCCGCTAAAGATTTCTGGATTGTATTCTCAATGACTTCAAATAAGATGATTGAAGAACTGAGTGTATAAACCAGGTAATCCAGATCCAGAAACTGGACATTTAAGAGATATCTCGGTTCCCATTCATCATGAACTTTTTAGCTTTTAGAAGATCCTGATTCCTTAAAGAGTTTTGGATCGTTGTTTTTTATGTTAAAGATTTCTGGATTGTATTCTCAATGACTTCAAATAAGATGATTGAAGAACTGAGTGTATAAGCCAGGTAATCCAGATCCAGAAACTGGGCATTTAAGAGATATTTCGGTTCCCATTCATCATGAACTTTTTACCGTTTAGAAGATCCGGATTCTTTAAAGAGCTCAGGATCGTAGTTTTCCGCTAAAGATTTCTGGATTGTATTCTCAATGACTTCAAATAAGATGNATTCATTATGAACTTTTTAGCGTTTAGAAGATCCGGATTCTTTAAAAATTTCTGGATTGTATTCTCAATGACTTCAAATAAGAAGATAATTGAAGAACTGAGTGTATAAATCAGGTAATTCAGATCGAGAAACTGGGACATATTTCGGTCCCCATTCATCATGAACTTTTTAGCGTTTAGACGCGTTAGGTGGTTGGAACACAAAAGAGTAGAAAAGAGACATTTTGCCACCATATACAAAAAAGAGGTTTTTGCTGTTTTACATCTAGGAGAGAGTTGTATCGTCGCATAAGTGGGCTGCTGTGTCTTATTCTGATGCCCTCTGGTAACACAGCAAGAAATAAAAAGTTATAAAAGAAGTTCGCATTTAATTTTGTTTTATGCTGGTGTGAAGATAATCAATTTTTAGATAGCAAGGATGCACATTATCTATCAGACTTTATTTAATTTTCGTAGTATCTTATTTTCTCATTTTGCCAAATTATCAACCATAGTGAGTGATATATTGCACCCGGTAGGCGACACGCGTGTTAGTATCATGGTTGTCTTATCATGGATAGTTGAAAAAGAGGAGAAGAAGTTATTATAAATATTATGAATACTGCAATATTTATGTTAGAATGCTTTTTTTATTATACAGGGTGTCTCAGCTAAACGTTTCAGAACTCCTAAGAGGGGTAGAGTGCATCCAGACGACTCGAAATCATATAGCAATGCGGGGTCGGAAATGCTTTCCAGAGGCGGTAGATGGCGTTGTACGTAAGTTCCGAGCTTTCCAGTGCGTTGGCCTCTTCGGTCACCCGACCTATCATGTCTTGCTTTTTATTTCTGCGGTCATATGAAAGCGCTGGTTCATGGCACCCCTGTTGACAATGCTGAGGAGCTGGTTGTAAGAATTGAAGTAGCTGCGGAGAAATTCGAGATATGCTTGGAATATTGTTGCATGTTCGGATGTTCATGCGCCGGTGATGTGAGGTGCGCATTGAAGCCGGTGGCAGAAACTTCGAACGCTTACTTTGATCCATGTACCTTATGCTTATTTCAATGTATTATTAAAAAGATTTTTCACTTACGGTCTCTTTTCTTTTTGGTGCTTCTGTGTACATTACCGCTTCAGGAAAGCATTTCGGATCCCGCATTGCTACATGATTTCGAGTCGTCAGGATGCACTCTACCACTCTTATGAATTTTGAAACGCTTAACTGAGGCACCCCGTATATAATAATTGTTGAGAAACGAAAGAAGCTTTTAACTTCCTATTATCATTTTGGTCGAAGCAAATTTTGCATGGGTAAAAAAGACTCCAACGATCTTTGAAATTGTGTCAACAGTTTTGCCAGGCAAAATCTTCTGAAACATTTGAAGCTAAAAGTGAAATTGCTTACATAGAATTAGTATCAAAATTTTGCTATATTTTTTTCCAATCCCTGTAGAGTTTGGGCTGCCTATTTGTTATTACTTTAATAAAATCATCAGTATCAATCATTAGTACGAATGTATTCGAAAGTATCATCTAATTTGGAACAGAGAGAGTAATAAAATATTACTACTTTTTGAAATAAAACTCTTTTATATAATTTTTATTGTTGATAATGAAAATGCGGTTCATAGCAAATTTCCTCAGAAAGTGGTAAATACAGTTACTCCAAAAAATGACCAGTTTAAAATATCAAATGGAAATAATTTTTTTTTTAAATTTTCATAGGGCTGCCATCTTTGTACACTTATTGCTAAAATTTATTCTAGTATTAACTAAGTTTATGTTTTAATGTATTATTTTTAATTTATTTAATCTTATTTTTCTCACCACTAAATACAAATGATTTAAAAGTTCATATGCAACGTCACTTTGTTCCAGCTCTTTCATGGTGAAGCTTTTTAAATGTTGGCAAAATTGCCAAATATTCGGAGAGCTTTGGTTTTTAAATGTCTACCTCTCTGTAAAATATTTTACAAAAAGAGTAGTATACGAAAGAGTAGTACAAAAGAGTAGTAGTTCACAGGATTGTATACATAGGTTTTTTATATGCCTGGTATATTTGTTTTTACATGTATGATATAGTTTGTCTAGGAATAACTCCTATAGTTTGTCTAGGAATAACTCCTAAGAACTCCTCTAGCCCTTCGTTGATCCATGGTGGTAACTATGGTAACGAGGTATAACTATTTCATGTAGGGGTGTGGGGTCATTGTTTAGGACAGGTTTTGGCTCGTATCGACGAGAGAAAGGGAGTATTTTTCTTTGGTCTAC
The DNA here is from genome assembly GCF_043381705.1 of Parasteatoda tepidariorum. Lineage (NCBI taxonomy): Eukaryota > Metazoa > Arthropoda > Arachnida > Araneae > Theridiidae > Parasteatoda > Parasteatoda tepidariorum. The sequence continues at coordinate 62,983,674 of NC_092212.1, read as the reverse complement.
TGTGTTAATCTCAAGAGTGAATGGGAAAAGCGCTATTCTTCTCACTGAAGTGAGCTATTCTTGTTTCCATAGCAACAGACGACCTCAGACTTAGTGACAAGGGGAGTTCTTCCCCTCAACAAACTATACACAGTATAACAATATACATTAAAATTGACTTATAAGCAACGATTTCAAATCTCTATGAATGTTATTTCACAGTTGTGGAAAGTTATTTAACGCGTTCACGCTAGATTGTCTCCTCTTGGCAGCGCACCGGAGTAAAAACTGGCAACAATAGATTTCATTTTTTAGTTTTTTTCCGGGAATAATAAAAATCCATAATTACCAATTGTTTTTAACGGATGCAATTTTTATATTGAATTGCTTCTTCGCCGTGATAAATTTCCTTACAGTGAATTGTTATTGTTGAGAATAGATTAACTCCTCCCGAATATTATCTAATATTGAAATAGTTCTTCTACCGATATTTTCTCTTTTCCCGTACCAGTATTTTCACTTTTCCCGGCGTGAACGTGTTAAAATGTTTCTGACCCCTTCCTTTTCTTTCTTCCTCGAAATAAGTAAATAAATAAAATAAAGATAGAACAACAAAGAATGGGTTTAGAATTACTCAGAAAAAAAAAAGAAATAATGAAATAATCAGTTATGAGAAGGTTCAACTCTTTATAGTATCGCAAACATCCTTATCGCAAGCAAGATAAGATAAGTATTGGTGCTTCATTACCTAAGGAAATAAAAATATCTATCATTTGAAGTTTTAACTTCTTGAAAACTCTTCACTTCTTATTTTGTTGTTGAATGTGAGTTCATTTGATTTGGTATTTTATACAAGGACAGTTTTCATGCGTATTAAAATTATGTGAGGTAAGATAAATGTTTTGTCATAGATTTGTAATGAAAATTTATTGTTCTTTTTCATAAACTGTATTTGTTGTCGTCAACTTCCCATTCTCCCATCCTAAGTGAATTAACAATAACCTACTGCAGCAAACTCAATTTTTTTCGCTCTATAAAATTTACAATAGTTAAGTGTAATTAAAAATATTTCTTTAAATTTATAGATGGTTATCAAATTCAAATTTATATCTAGTTTTCTACAAACTGTTTTTAGTTATTTTTTTAATTATTGTAAACAAATTGTTGTGGTTTTTTTTTCAATTCATGCTTACACGTTTAAAATGTATTATAATGAATACTGAGCAGCCACCGGTGGTTGACGCAGCCTAAATGTAATTTCAGTGTCAGCCAACGCGGGCTAAATGTAATTTCAGTGTCAGCCGCCGATGGCTGAGGCGGTGCTCAACGTGTTAATAACAACATTATTATATGAATTGTAGAAATTATGCAAAACTATTGCACAATAACCTGCGGATAGCCGCGTTGGAGTTCGGTTCACTGGTTGTTGCACCTATATTGCTTTTATTATCTTTCAATATTACTGTTTGTGTCCTCGAAATACTAGATTATATGCCTAGTCATATTATTATTTTATGTTTTGAGTCATGTCAAATCGGATTTTATATTTTGAGTCATTGAGAGCCCACCAGGGATAGTATTGTGTAAACAGAGCAATTCTAAGTAGCTTTAAAGATTTAGTGTTTACATTAATTGAAACAGCATATTAAAGCATTGGCGGAAAAGGTTAATTTAACAGAATTGATTTTGCTTTTCCTGTAATTTCAACATAACTAATCCACATTAGTTTTAAGTATACTTGCATGGCTTTTTTCGATACCTTTTTCGATATTTTGGCACCTTTTTTCGATATTGTGGTCACCCTGCTATTTATACTTAAAAAATAATGGTAAAAATGAGACGTTCTTTACTACTAATATCTTGTTTGTTTGTTTGTTTTCGAAAATTAGTGGCTTTGGGACTGTTAGAAATTTGTTATTCAATGAATTGAACTAACTTTATTATTTCATTTTTGATACTTCTCATGGATAAACCACATATTTTTGTTTTTAAAAAAGTATTAATGGTAGAAATACATCTTTTTTAAAACTGAAATAATTGAGTCAAAGCTTCTCATTTTTAGTACGGGGTAACAAGTTAATCGATTACATCGGGGAACAAATTCTTTGTTGCATTTATGCGAGCATATGACCATATCTAATTCAAATCTGAAATTAGTTTTGTTCCAAAGGCTACTGATTTTCTTTTTAAAATGATGTTTTTAATTTAGTTTATTTTTATCTGAATGCACAAGTTATATAAAGAGTATATAAGTTCAAATACATGCACATACATTTATCCTACCACTCCCTACGTAGCAGAGAAGTGGTAACGCTTAGTATTCACTTGAGTGAATTTTAGAATGTTTGGTGAGGAATATCTTATTAAATTGCATTGAAACTGTAGGTTGTAGACTTAAAATCAGCAAAGTGAAAGATCTAAGATCCGTAGGAAAATCTCAGGTGACGAAAAATAACATAAAAAAATAACTGTTTCCCTGTGTTGCTTATTTAAAAAATTAAAAAACTTGAATAAAAGGTGGTCCCAATCAGGAAAAGTTTAAAAAGTCGGGAGAAATGTTTCATGACTTTATCATAAATTAATATTTGCATATCGTAAATTCATATTTTCAATTGTTTGTATAGCCGTCAACTTTAGTTATCCACCCTCAAACAGAAAAACGAAATTGGTTGAAAAATAAATATAATTAGCAAAGATTTCTAGCTTTCTTCCAGATTTCTTACAGTAAATTGCTGTTAAAATTTAAACTTGATAACAATTGTTTTTAATAATTATAAATGATTTTTTTTAATTGGTCATATGATTATAAATAGTTTCTTTTTTTTCAATCAAAATTTAATTCATTTTCAATTTAATGGTAGTTAGTTACCACCATCGCTCAGTAGTTTGAGAACTGAACTGTCATTGTGAAGAACTGAGGTTTGATCCCCGGGGACGGCTTGAAGCCCACCCAATGGGTACCAACTTATCTAGGTAGTAAAAACGGCCTGTGTGCAGTGCTTACTACATTACCACAATCATACCGTTGGTCTCAAAATTGTAAAGCCTTAACCTTTATTACCCCCTCGCCCACATCGGGCTGCTGCGGAAATCCTTTAATAATTTTTTGGGGGGTTACCCACTCACAAGTAAACAAAATTATAGGAATAGATCACTTGAAGAGGTTTTTATCATCTTGTTAAGTGCCAGATTTTTCCAAGGACCATGAGCGGTGTGAAAAAGTCCTGAATTAAAACAACACGGCATTTAAAAATTTACTTAAAATGTACAGTTTCAACAATCTATTAATACCACATGCTTAAAGTTGTGTTGCAATCACTTTAGATGCGGCGATATCTTTATAAGGCCGTGTTAAGTATAGTTCCCACCAACCTCATCAGTTTCAAAATGTCAATAAGATATTTTCTCGCCTTCAATTTATGCTGCCATCTGCTGATAACTTCATACTATACAAAAATAAGAAAAACAGTACATAACATTTGTTACATACTGTTTATGCACCGTTATGCAAACTTTGTTTACATAAATGTGGGTAACAATATGGGTTAGCCAGGAATCAAGAAGAGCTGTCAACATGGGGAGCCATTTTCTCTTGACATCAATCTTTGATCATATCTCATCGAGTTTGTTTGTAGTTATAAACACCGAATTTGCAAATTCGGTTATTTATAAGAGAACACGTTCAAGAAGTTTGTGGTCAATTCTTTACAGTAGGTAAAATTTAGAAAATTCCACCAGTTCTTCAAGTTTATGGTCAGTTCCTTACAGCAAACTCCCCCTGTTCTCCCCCTGAAAAAAGCTGATCAAATATTAAATTAATATTCGATAATAAGCCTAAATTACTTTGTTCCTATAAATCAATCTAAAGCCTAAAAATATTTTAACAAAATGAAACTAAAAATAAGTGTTCGTAACTTACCGTAAACTCATTCACGAATGCAAAAAAAGGACATATACACTGAGTGGCCAAATTATTATGACAACCTCAGAGTTTTATGCAAATGAGTTATTGCGTCACAGCGCTGCCGCTAGAGGGCAAGATAACTATAACACGGGAATGCTGGACAAATGAGTCATCAGTTATATTGTATTGCTTGCTCAGATATGGGAAAGAAAAGTGATTTAACTGAATTTCAACGTGGAATGATTGTGGGTGCGAGATGTGTCGGAACGAGTATCAGCAAAACGGCTGCACTTGTGAAGTGTTCTAGAGCAGCAGTTGTTAATGTGTACAAAGAATGGACAATCAAGCAAAAAACCGGGTCTCAACGTCAGACTTGTGGTCGTCACAGGGTACTGAATGCTCGATCAGAGAGAAGGCTGGCCAGGGTTGTGCAGC
>NC_092212.1:62944792-62979184 GCF_043381705.1 Parasteatoda tepidariorum | reverse complement strand
TACATCAAGTTACTTTATTACTTCCTATTTCATACTTGTCTTGGTCAGGTCAACATATTTTTGTTTTTAGAAAAGTATCAATGGTAGAAATACATCAAGTTACTTTATTATTTCCTTTTTCATACTTGTCTCGGTCAGGTCAACATATTTTTGTTTTCAAAAAAGTATCAATGGTAGAAATACATCAAGTTACTTTATTACTTCCTATTTCATACTTGTCTTGGTCAGGTCAACATATTTTTGTTTTTAGAAAAGTATCAATGGTAGAAATACATCAAGTTACTTTATTATTTCCTTTTTCATACTTGTCTCGGTCAGGTCAACATATTTTTGTTTTCAAAAAAGTATCAATGGTAGAAATACATCAAGTTACTTTATTACTTCCTATTTCATACTTGTCTTGGTCAGGTCAACATATTTTTGTTTTTAGAAAAGTATCAATGGTAGAAATACATCAAGTTACTTTATTATTTCCTTTTTCATACTTGTCTTGGTCAGGTCAACATATTTTCGTTTTCAAAAAAGTATCAATGGTAGAAATACATCAAGTTACTTTATTATTTCCTTTTTCATACTTGTCTTGGTCAGGTCAACTTATTTTTGTTTTCAAAAAAGTATCAATGGTAGAAGTACATCAAGTTACTTTATTACTTCTTATTTCATACTTGTCTTGGTCAGGTCAGCATATTTTTGTTTTTAGAAAAGTATCAATGGTAGAAATACATCAAGTTACTTTATTATTTCCTTTTTCATACTTGTCTTGGTCAGGTCAACATATTTTTGTTTTCAAAAAAGTATCAATAGTAGAAATACATCAAGTTACTTTTTTTATTTCGTTTTTCATACTTGTCTTGGTCAGGTCCACATATTTTTGTTTTCAAAAAAGTTTCAATGGTGGAAATAAATCCTTTTTGAAACTAAAATGATTGAGCGAAAGCTTCTTATTTTGAGTACGGGGTAACAAGTTAATCGATTACACCGGGGAACAAATTCTTTGTTGCATTTATGCGAATAATTGATCTCACCTAATTCAAGTGTGAGTATTTCAAATCTGAAATTAGTTTTGTTCCAAAGGCTACAAATTTTCTTTTCAAAATGATGTTTTTAATTTAGTTTATTTTTATCCGAATGCACCAGTTATATAAATAGCATATAAGTTCAAATACATGCTCATACATTTTTCTGCTCCTTTGAAAGTAACACTTAAAACACTTATGACCCTAATGTATCGTATTATAAACTGAAATGCATTATTCTTTCATCCTACCACTCCCTACGTAGCAGAGAAGTGGTATCAATTAGCATTCACTTGAGGGAATTTTAAAATTTTTGGTTAGGAATATATAATTAAATCGCATTAAGACTATAGCTTGTAGATTTAAAAACATCGAAGTGAAAGGTCTAAGACTCATAAAAAAATCTCGTGTAACTTAAAATGACATTAAAAATCAATTGTTTCATAGCGTTTTTTATAATTCTAGTTGCGTGATTTTTTAAAAATTGAAAAACTTGTATAAAGAGAAGTCCCAGCCAGGAAAAGTTTAAAAAGTCAGGAGAATTGTTTTATAAAGTTATTGTAAACTCATATTTGCATATCCTAAATTCGTATTTTCAATTGCTTGCATAACCGTCAACTTCAGTCATCCACCCTCAAGCAGAAAAACGAAATTAGTTGAAAAATAAATATAATTAGCAAATATTTCTAGCTTTCTTCTAGATTTTTACAGTAAATTGCTGTTAAAATTTATACTTGATACCATTTTTTTTCTGATTATAAAGGATTTTTTTTAATTCGTCATGATTATAAATAGTTTCTTTTCTTAAAATCTGAATTTAATTAATTTTCAATTTAATGATGGTTGGTCACCGTCATGGTTCAGTAGCTTGAGCACTGAACTGTCATTGTGAAGAACTGGGTTTGATCCCCGGAGGTGGCTTGAAGCCCACCCAATAGGTACCCGCTTGTCTAGGAAGTAAAGGCGGCCTGTGTGCAGTGCTTACTACATTACCACAATCATGCCGTTGATCTCAAAATTGTAAAGCCTCAACCTTCATCCCCCTGGTCCACATCGGGCTGATGCGGAAATCCTTTAATTTTTTTTTTTTTTGGGGGGGGGTACCCACTCACAAGTAAACAAAATTATAGGAATAGATCATTTGAAGAAGTTGATATCATCTTGTTAAGTGCCAGAGGTCTCCAACGATCATGAGCGGTGTGAAAAAGCGCTGAATAAAAACAACATTGCATTTAAAAATTGACTTGAAATGTACTGTTTCAACAATCTATTAACTTCACATGCTTAAAGTTGCAATCAATTTAGATGCGGTGATGCCTTATATCTTTATAAGGCCGTGGTAAGTATAGTTCCCACCAACTTCATTAATTTTTAAATGTCAATTAGATATTTTATCACCTTCCTCTTATGCTGTCATCTACTGATTACGTCAGACTATACAAAAATAAGAAAAACAGAACATAACATTTGGTAGATACTGCTTATATACTGTTATGTAAGCTTTGTTTTCATAAATGTGGGTAACAGTATGGGTTAGCCAGGAATCAAGAAGAGCGGTCAACATGGGGAGCCATTTTCTCTTGATATCAATCTTTCATCATATCTCATCGAGTTTGTTAGTAGTCATAAACACCGAATTTGTAAATTCGGTTATTTATAAGAGCAATGATTATAAGAGCAATTTATAAGAGCTCTTCATATCAATCTTTGATCATATCTCATCGAGTTTGTTAGTAGTCATAAACACCGAATTTGTAAATTCGGTTATTTATAGGATCACGCGTTCAAGTTTATGGTCAGTTCCTTACAGCGAACTCCACCCGTTCTCCCACTGAAAAAAGCTGATTCAAATATTACATTAATATTCGATAGTAAACCTAAATTACTTCGTTCTTATAGATAAATCAGAAGCCTAAAAATATTCTAACAAAATGAAACTAAAAAGATGTGTTTGTAACTTACCGTAAACTCATTAACGAATTCAAAAAAAANAAAAAAAAAAAAAAAAAAAAAAAAAAAAAAAAAAAAAAAAAAGAACAGATACATTCAAACAATTTCTTGGCTCTTCATGAACTCATAATAATTGTCACTTCATGGATTTATGAGTAACACTTCATAAATTAGTAATGAATGATACTTCATGAACACATAATGAATAAAAACTTTAGGAACTCATAATAAATTACACTTCATGAACTCATGATGAATGACATTTCATGTACTGATAATGAATGGCACTTCATAATGAAAACTATATATCATAGTTTCAAAATTTACGGAATGATTAGAGGTTCCGTTCCATAATTGCGTCACTCAATAGATCCATGCTAGCTACGCAATAATTTTTGTTTGTCTGATTTTTAAAACAAAATTCAAAATTATTCAATTAAAAGGTCCTCTAATTTTTATTGTACCGACGCAGATTTAATTCCCGATGCAATTGGGATAAAATTTAAACCTAATTCTTTTTCTAAGTTATTTTTTTTTCTTCATAATCCTCCGTGAACAGCAACCCCAATTCTTAGGGTTTACGACTACTAATGTTCAATTCCGTAGTCTTGTAATTTTGAACCCAATCCAGAAGACAAGGGAACTCCTGTATCAAGTATTGGGAGAAATTTGCTTTCGTGGAGGACTTTTTGATGGAACTAACCAGCAGTTGCGTTACATAAGAAGGAAAACCACGAAAACCTCCCGCTGTAAGTCTGACAGCAAGGGGACTCTAATCCATTATCCGTCTATCACTAAGGATATTTTACGTCAACACTGTGGCCGGATGTGGAATTTGTATCGACCAGCCATTGCTGGGATTCGAATCCAGTTCACCTCATTGAACGGCGAAAGCTCTATCTGAACATTCTTAGTTACTATTGTAACTTTAGTTACAAACAAGATTTTCTTTAAACATGTATTTAATTTTTGGTTACCAAAACAACTGTTGCTAAATGTTTTCAGCAAAAAAGGATTAAAAATTGAGAACTTAGGATATGCGCATGCTTGTCCAAGAACATTTTTAATTGCTCTTTACTCAAAAAAAATTCTGAACAACTGCCTATGGAAGCAAATATTGCTAAAATTAAAAACTGTAGATAATTTGAGTATTGCTTTTGCTTGCTTTAACACGTTGAATGGCTCTCTAATTTTACACCACTTGCCCTTCTGGCCGAAATGATTTTCTCGGTATGTATTGCATTAATGTCTTCAAATCATTTTCGATAATAATATTAAAAAATTAAAAGCATTGAAAAATTTACTCGAATTATGTGTTTCTAATCCTGGCTTCTCAGCTTACCGGTGACCCTGTGGCGCTACGAACAAACTCAGTGTCTGTCACCGGTGACCCCCATGGCATTCAGCGAATTAAACTTAATTTTTGAAAATAAAAAGAAAATAATTTTAAAGAAAATATAAAAAAATTTTAAATCTCAACAATATTCAAAATGAATTTTATCGTGTTCAGTATAATTTTTGAAAAGAAAAAGAAAATAATTTTAAAGAAAATATAGAAACATTTTAAGTCTCAACAATATGCTTAATACTTCTTTCATTTTCGACTTCCGTTCTCAGTTTTCATTTAAATGTTTGAGTTCAAAACTTGTTTTAAAGTAATTTTTTTTCCTTTTTGACAGTGCGCAAAATTATATTGGATAAAATGAACATGGAGACGCATCTGCAAGAGATACTGAAATTGTTAGCAAAATCACAGAATGCAGCAATCGACCAATTTCTGCAATACGATGAAATAAACCAAAGCCATGTTTACACAAATACATTAATAGCCTTAAAAAACGCAATAGAAACCAATGATACAGAGAAGTTTAAAGAATTATCGCTTGTCTTGGAGTTTCTGAGTGATGTGAACATTTTTCAGAACTTAATTCCCTGCTTTAATTGCCATGACAATCCCTTTCGAATGTCTAATGTGGTCATTCTGATTTGCAAACACAATCGATTGGAAATATTGAACCACATATTCAGTGATGCGTCATCGATTATCAGTGATCTTTCCATTAAAGTTGGCAGGACAATTCCTTTGCCCACCGATAGGGACGACGAAGCCCACAATGCTTTTTATTACGCTGTGCGTTCGGGAAATACGCAGCTTCTTGAAGTCTTAATGAAGAAGTGGCCATTGGATTATTATTCTTCACACACTGGAGAATTGTGTTCTCTACTTTCAAAGAGCTTGCATGAGTTATCGATAAGAAATGTTGACGTATCAATCGAAATGAAGATATTTATACAAAGTTTTTTATTTGACTACTGCTTCGAGGAAAATCCTCCTTCTGATTCAAGTGATTATGCTCATGATGATATCCAAGAGAGAATATCGCTTATATTGGAGTACAGTGATTCAATTAAAACAACGTACAGAAACATGGAATCTAAGGACCTCATCATTTTCTCAGCGAAGCAAATAGCTCTAAATATATTCACATTGAAAAAATGGCTAAAATCTACCTATGATAGAATTCCTTGGGAAGAAATGGAATTTCACTTAATCTCCTTTATCCGGTATCTGAATAACCAAGGGAGCTACATCAACTGCTTCGTAACAGAGACTGATTTTGTGAAATATCTTAGTAATTTTTCACAGTGTTTAGAAACAGAAACCTGTGATATCAAAAATATGGACTTGGGAAAGTTAGGAAAGTTTCCCGAAATCAATCGTGACAATATGGTTCATGGCATTATTGATAAATATCCGTATTTGGAAGAATTTTATCGAAATTATCAATTTATTCGGGACTATGAGTCCCTTAGCATCATAAAAAAACACGTTGACATAGCAACTCGAGTGACCCCTCTTGAAAAAAGTGGAAAAACTGTCATTGTTAGGGCATTGCAAGTTATAGGCGAGAATGTAAAAAATACATTAGAATCGCCTAAACTATCTACCGCAACGAACGATTATTTGATGTCGTTTTTACCTCCTCAAACAAATAGTATTTTAAAAACTTTACGAAATTCTTTTTCGCATGATTTTCCTTTATCAATATGTCAAGAAATAGAAAAAATGTTTGGTTCTGAATTTTACACATTTGTTCAAAAAGACGTCAAAAGTTTAGATCACGGAATCACTTCAGTTCTTCAGAAAATAAAGTCTAGAACTCTTGTAATTCTGATGGAAAAAGTTTGCGATTGTGAAGACATTGATACATTCAAAGACATATCTCGTATGACTCCAATGATAAAGTTAAATGACGGTGTAAAGTTTTTACCGGTAAACACTGATGCAACTGAATTAGAAAAACTCATATCTGACCTAAGGAATGTCATAAAAGTGAAAACTAATTTTGAAGAAAACATTTTTTCAAAAATAGCAGATCTTATTAATTTTGAAAAGACTTATTTAAAAGATTCCGAAAATAAATTTTATGCAGGCCTAGTAACATTACTAGGTGCCGCACGCTTCCCGGTATGCAAAATTGATAATTTGTATTTTGCAGAGAGAAAAAAAATCATCAGTGATTGGCTAAAATGTATAAAATTTCAACTCATATCACGTAACTTTGCAAAAATCGGATCATTAGTACAGACACTTTACAAGAGTTATATGTCTAAAGTAGATAAGCAGGATTGTTCAAAATTTTTTTCTATAATTTTTAAGATTTTTTACATAACTGAATGCCAAGAACAGGAAGTTAAATACCTTCAGAAACTCAGGAGAACTTATGAAAAAACTGTCAAAGTAACTAAAAAGAAAATCGACGTCATTAAAATGTCACCATTTGCAAGTTTTCAAGACATCATATTGGAGGACATTACATGCTTAAGGAAAATTACAAGTGAGCATAATTTATCGGAAAATAACATTAAATCGTTCCTTACATTTAAAAATAATTTGAAACTACAAGTAGAAATTGAAATGCTTATCCTATCCATTTTAGCTAGCCTAGAGCATTCTGATCTTTCTTTATTAACGAGGCAACAATTTATGGAGGATGATAACTTTTTATTGTTTGGCAGAAGTCTTAGAAATTATCTAGCTCATGGAAATCCTCTTGTGGACATTGTAATGGATTCATGTCTGTCAATATTTTTATTTTCTATGAAAGTTATCAAATATGATATTTATAAAAAAGGTAGTGTTTTCATGAATATTTCAAAAACTAGATCGAATGCTAAATCTTTAGTAGAAAACCAAGAAGGACTGTTCTGCGCTCTGTCTAGTAATTCCTTAGACAAGGTGATACACTGGATCAAAGAAGGGGCTGATATCCATGGAAGAGACAGTAATTTGATGACAGCTTTACATTTTGCTTCGAAATCTTCTAACATTAACATTCTGAAGTTCTTAATTAAATGTGGATTGAACCCAAAAGTCAAGGATATTTATAATCGAAATCTCCTCCATACAGCAGCTGCGTCAGGATGTGAAGATGTAGTTCGTTATATTATAGAAGATCTAAAAATAGCTGTGGATGAAGAGTGTGCAGGAAGGCAAACAGCACTGCATATTGCGGCGGAAAATGGTTATGTGAACATCGTAAAGACTTTACTCAATCACAAAGCATCGATATACATTAAGAACCGCTATGATTGGACGCCCATACATATCGCTGTAAATAACAATGAAGTTGAAACTGTTACCTTATTTCTTAAAAATGTCGAAAATATCAACTTGATTCGTACAACAAGTGGTTGGAAAACACGTAAACTTTCAGGTGGGTTTACTTTATTACATTTTGCAGCTGAGCGGGGTCTCTTGGAGATGGCAGCTTGCTTACTGCTTAAAGGAGCTGATGTTAATTCTGAAACCGAAACATTGTTCACAGCATTGCACCAATCAGCTTACTCTGGTCACACAGAGATTGTCGCAATGTTGATTTCAAAAGGAGCAAACGTTAATGCTGAGGATTCAGATAAAGACACTCCACTTCACTACGCTGCAGCAATTGAACACGGATCTACAGTTGAGGTTCTGCTGAAACATGGGGCAAATTTAATGGCTTCAAATAATGAAGGATATCTACCTTTACATTACGCTATTATGCAAGGAAGTATTAGCTTGATAAAAACTCTCATGAAGCCAGGAAAAAGTATTAAAGATGTTACGCTAAAGGGTGAATCCATACTCGAGTATGCAATTTCTCATGAAAATTTGGACCTCATTAATTGCTTAATTGATAATAAAACACCCATTAACTATAGAAACGTTGATGGCAACACTCCTCTTCATCTATGCGTACAAAGTGGTTCAATAGATATTTTGCTGCGATTAATTGAATGTGGAGCCGACATTAATGCTAAAGATAAAAACGGTATTTCACCTTTGTGCCTTTCCATCATGCTAGGTTACTATGATATTGCTGAAAAGATTTTATCGCAGAAGGTTGACATTTATTCCGTTAATGAAGGAGGGCAAACTTTACTGCATATCTGCTCCTCAGTCTCGAAAAATTTGATACATTGGGAAGGAAATCGTGCAGTGATTATGACGAATGTAAATTATGAAATCGAATCTAACACGAAAATGCTTAACATCTTTAAAGCGCTTGTTAACAAAGGTCTGAATTTCGAAATAAAAAATGACTATGGCCAGATGCCTTTGCACTTAGCTTGCATGTCAGGTAATATTGAAATCGCACGATATTTAATCAAAGAGTTGACTGACATTAACGTCCATGACAAACTTGGGTATACACCCTTACATTACGCAGTTGAGTGCAATAATCTCGAAATTATTAATTTGCTGTTATTGAGTGAAAAATGTTCTTTAAACTCTGTCACACACGGAGGTGATACTGCATTGTGTTTGGCTTCAAAAAGCGATTATGCTGAAATAATTCAGGCGTTGATCAAAAGTGGTGCTGATGTAAATGACGGTGATCCCCTCTATAAAGCTCTCTCGCGGGGACATCAAGACATATGTATAATTCTTCTTCAAAGTAAATCAATTAATATCGAGAAACAATTCAAAGATAAAGGTGAAACTTTTCTAAATATTTCCTCATTCAAAGGTCTAGAACGAGTGGTTTCTTATTTTTTAGGTAAAAAAAAACTTTCGGGGTTAGTTAACATAAATAACGCTTTGTTCCTTGCTATTCAGAATGGTTTTACTGACACTGCAACTATCTTATTAAATCATGGAGCCGATGTGAACATGGTTAATAAAAATCATGACACCATGTTACATCTAGCATCTTCTTTAGGCCATACCGAAATCATAAAAGAACTGTTAGATAAAGGAGCTGATTTTAATAAACTAAATTCAAACGATCAAAGACCCATTGAACTGGCTATACTGCATGGACATTTGAATTCAATAAAAATATTTTTGCAGAATAAAACCACGGACTTAAATTCAAAATTAAAAAACGGTCATACTTTTTTACATATTGCAGCACAATGTGGGCATCTAGATGTGGTAAAATTTCTAATAAATGAAGGTGCTGCAATTAATATAGTTGACGATTTCGGTTATAAACCAATACACATATCAGTTCGAGATGGACATTTACAGATTGTTAAACACTTTATTCAATGCGATGTAAAATTGTTAACAGAACGTGGATGTGCAAATCAGATTCTTCTGCACTATGCAGTTGAAGCAGGCCAGACAGATATTGTTAAATATTTAATTGAAAAGGGAATGGATGTCAATGAACCGGGTAATGATGGAGTCAGACCAATTCATTTAGCTTCAAGATTAGGTAATGTGGAAGTGCTCAAAGTACTGCTGAACAATGGTGCCTTTTATGACTGCGTTGATGATACCTCTCATAAAACACCTTTGCTTCTTACGGAGAAATTACCTATTAAAAAAACATTATTGATGATTGAAAAACTTTTTATCTCTGTTAAAAATAACAAAATTTCAAACGTAAAATCTCTTGTTGATAATGGAGCATGCATCCATGCCAAGGATTCGAAAACTGCTACACTTTTGCATTATGCTGCCTGGAAAGGTTATGGTGAAATTCTTCGAATCCTATTGGAAAACAAGGCAAATCCTAACGTATTTGGGAAAAATAACGTTACACCTCTTCATTATGCTTCTACTTATGGCAAAATGGAAGCAGTAAAAATTCTGCTAGAAAATGGTGCGATGTATAACGTAATGACAGATGGTAGAAAAACTCCTCTTGATCTAGCTTCAGATAAACATGTTTTTGATTTATTAAATTTAATAGATAAATCTTTCAAGGGTGTGCAGAATTCAAATACACAAATTTTGGGCATTCTCAAAAATTTTGAAAATTTTGTTTTCTTGAAATGTTTATCGTGCTCAAAAAATAAGGAAGGAAAAACTCTATTGGTTTGTGCCATTCTCAATGATTTTCCAGAAATCAAACATCTTAAGTCGATATTTTTTGAACCTCTTGAATCTACGAGTAATATGTTCGAGCAGTTAGTTGCCACAGAGCGTTTTGATGAAGCGTTAAGCATACTAAATAATTTTCAGAAAAAAACGCAGCAAATGTTTGGCCCAAACAACCCCATTACATTGGATATTGAACTAGATTCTGTTGTGATGCTCTACAGGCAGCAAAAACTCAAAAAAGCCCTTTCCAATGCTCAAAAATTGCACCAAAAATGGAGAGAGATGTTTGGACAAAGAAACAGTCGCACTTTAAAAACGCAATCATTAATAGCTTCTATTTCGCACAGCTTGGGCAATAGTTTAGAAGCGATAGAAATTTTTCGCGAGGTTTCCTCATTGCAAAAGGAAATTTTTGGATTTGGGAATTCTGATACTTTGAGAACATTCAGCGATTTGGCGATGGTAATGGACGACCTTGGCTGGCATGAAGAAGCACTGAATATAAATCATACTATTTATGAAAAATATCTTGAAATATATGGTTCAAATCATTTTCTAACTGCTATAACTCAAAATAATATTGGGAAATCTTTAACTCTCTTGTGTAAATATGACGAGGCCCTACATTACTATAATTCTGTTTATGAATTTTTAAAAAAAGAAAAAGGTGTAAATCATTCCGCAACTGTAACGGTGCTTCATAATATCAAGCATGTATCATGTCTTCAAAATTTATCTGATAATACTGTCGAAGGTTATCGGGAAATTTTGAAAATTCAGGAGAAAGTCTTAGGCCCGAAGCATGTACAGACATTAAAGACAGAAAATAATTTAGGAAAGTTATTATTAGAAAGAGGTCAATTCATGGAAAGTGTTAAGATTTTTAAAGACAATGCTGAAAAACTTAAGACTGTCTTGGGGGAGAAGAATTCAACAGTCTTAGAAACGGAACTATTTATAGAAAAAATTAAATATGGACTTGATTTTTTGGAAAACATTTAGTATTAATTAATGTAAAAAATATGAAGCATTTAAATTAGTGTTATATAAATTTAAGTTGGTTTTTAGAAAAAAAACGAAATTTGCGATTCCAAATCAAACAATGACGAGTACATTACGTTGAGCGAAGGGCAAATACCCCTGCTATAAATTTACAACCAATATTTTTTAACAGGTATTACATATTCAAATTTTGTGATTTTTTTTATTCAAAATAAAGTAGTTAAATAGATTTTAATTAATAGTAGAGCTCTTTTTACTCCTCTGAAAACTAAATAATTGAATTTATAATCAAAGAAATTCGTTTATTATTATTTTACACTGCAAATATACACATTATATGCACCGTGATAGTGATTTGATTCGTTGCGTAGACGCGTCAAATCAGCGAACTCAACTGTTTCAAAAATTATTCCATTTGAATAAAACATAATATTTTTTTAAAGTTTTAGTTTTGATTCTGCCATGCGTAATTTTATATTGTTCTTTAGAAAAGTGGCCAAACATTTCTTGTTAAACATTACAAAAACTTTTTGTATTGTTAATTTTTCGTTTTAAGAACATGATGTTTAAGATGAAATATGAAATAATATTAGGATTTCATTAAAATCAAGTATTTATCAATATGTTTGTCAATTTAGAAGAGTGTAAATTGTTTCTCAATTACTATGATTTAATTTTTTATAATGTACCAAAATAAAAGTTTTAAAATGTTCTTAAATTCTTTATTTATTGATAATTGTCTCTTTATAATCTAACTCTCCAAGAAGTTTTCAATATTTTTAATACTTATTTTGTAAAAATGATTTCCGTACTAATTTTAGAAACTAAAGTGAGGCAAAATGGAATAAGCAAAAGAAAAGACCACTTTGAATAACATTTTGTCTAATGATCGGATATTTACGTTTTAGGACTCAATGGTACAAGAGGGTAACCTAAAATATGCTAATTAATTAGTGCAGACGATATTTTAAGTTACGAAAACAGACACAGAAACTTACTTTCTCTCAATATACATCTTTTTGTGACGGATTTCTTAGTCCCAAAATATAGAGGGTTGCTGTAGTCAGGGAAATATGGTCCAATAGATAAATCAGGAGAATGCTACAAAGTTTGGATTCCTTAATATTATTTTTACTTTTGCGAAAACCTTTTAAGCGAGATTTAAAATTTTTGAAGTCAATTATAAAACTCGTTTATCTAAAGATAATTCCATGAAAAAATAAATTTTAGTAAATATTTAATAGTTTTTATTATTTCATTTTATAATAGTCGAAAAATTTTGAACAGAGAAGTACTCAATTTTGTACCTCATTTTAAAGAATTTAGTTTTAGATGGAAAAATAGAAACCTTGAGTAAAATCAATCGAATAATTTCTGAAAAATCGAAATTAAAAACTACGACTCTTTTAAAAATTACGATACAACGGAAGTAGACACCCCGGATATAGTAGTAGACGCCCCTTTTCCAGAGTCGAAAATGAAAAATATTTATACCATGATAATACTGTCAGTCGAAGTGTATAGTTTGTCTAAAGTAAGAACTCCCTTAGCCATTCGTCTGGACCCGTGGACGAGTATAACTATTTTAAATAGGAGCGTGGAGTCTTTCCTTAGAACAAGTTTTGGTTCGAGTTGACGATAGAAAGAGAATCATTTTCTTCCGTCTACGGTGTTAGTCCTAGAGAGAAGAGAAGCTTCCCTACCTGAAATGCACTACTCTTGTTTCCATAGCAACAGACGGCCTCAGACTTTGTGGTGGGGGAATTCTTATTGTAGACAAACTATACCTCTCCAATCTAATAGTGAAATATTATTTTGATACGATAATTAATTGTTATCCATATATGATAACTTCAGACGACAATAATCAATTTGAAAGCCACAATTGAATCTTTTCATTATACGATCACTTGAATTTTTTTTTAGAAATGTTTTTTCATTATGATAGCAAATAATGCAAAGTTCGATTTGAACAAAATTGAAAATTTGATTTTTATACTTTAAAAGCGTCATAAAGCAAACTAGCATGAATTTTTTTAAACATTGACAATTTTTACTACAATTCTAGAGTATATAGAAAAGAAACATTTTTTTTCTCTTAGCGCGGCAAAATGGCAATCCTCTAGCAGTTGCGTTTTTAGCGCCATGCTACGGCAGAAGGCTTAACTACTAGTTATGGATAAATTTATCGTTTCCATCTATTATTTTTTTATTTAAATTTATAATGTTCTATGTAATAGTTTGGTTGTTTCATTTTAGTTCTATGAATTATTTAGATATTACACTTTTAAGCACATTGTCTGTTTTTGAAGACAAAAGTACATTTTGTAAAGAAAATTACGATTTTTTTGAAATTATTTTAAATTTTGTTAATTTCCTTGTTCTTATATTTCTTTCATTTGCTTAATTTAATACATATTAACATGGATGGCATGCACCATTGATCCTTTTCAACTAATGAAAGAATTTAAACCGAAAAGAGTTATTGATATAGCTTTCTTTTCTTTTCATTTTTCTGTTCATAGAAGAATTTATTAATATGACAGAATAGAAATAGACAAAAGTAAATAAAACTATTAAAGAATTTTTTTTTATGTATAACAGAACTAAAATCTAAAACAAAAGATTTGGAATGGGATTCCTAAAAAGTGAGGTAATGTGGGTATCTCGATCCTGATTAGTTATTGAAACGTGGCATTTGTTTACGTCAGTAACTGTAACCAAACCCGCCACGTATCCAATCTCTTAAATGACTTCTTTTATAGTCTTTTACAAAGATTTCAATATTTTCACTATAAATTTCTCTCTTAACACAAAAAATACAAGGCGAAGCTATGTATGGTGAACATAAACAAACTATTGTAATTATTAAGGCCCAGATTTTGATGACATTTGCATTTTTGGACATTTTTTCTCATTTAGAGCAATTTTTTAGATTTATAGGGCATTTTTTCTTAAATTTTGGGGCGTATTTTGCATTTTAAAGCATTTTTTTAAGTTTTTTGTTAATTTTTTCCAATTTTTATTATTTTGGGGGGCATTTTTATTACATGAAATGCAATATTTGTCTTATAATTTTACATTTCATATTTTATTTTATAACCGTCGTTGATCAGCCGACCCAATGTTTGGGTTTACGAATACTAATGTTCAAGTCCGTAGCCTTGTAATTTTGAACCCAATCCAGAAGACAAGGGAACTCCTGGATCGAGTATTGAAAGAAATTTACATTTCACATTGTAACTCTCAATACCACCTGCATGCCATTATGTTTTTCCATTTTATTGATTGATATAAAATCTTTAGAAGTAATTATCTGTTACAGCTCTCCTTTTTTTGTTGTTATTTTATGATATGAAACATATAATTTTCAAACTTTAATGAACGTAGAACAAGTATTGCATTGCTTTATATTTTTTGAGATGAACCATAATAATTTAAAAGAGAAAAACATTGTTTTAGTTCAATATTTTTACTTTATTTAAGTCATGTCATAAGGTATTTTTAGTGCTATTTCGCCTTTTTAGAGCATTTTTAATGGCATTTTTTGCACTTTTTAAGGGCATAAGTTGAGATTTTTTAGGTCATCAAAATCCGGGCTCTATTAATTATGTATTGAAATTGCTAGATGCATGAAATTAAATATTACAATAAAATGCATAAACAAATAATAAATCTAAGCTAAGTAAAAGACGTAGACGAGAAAAAATTATATTTCAACAAATTTGATGTTCGCTGAATTTAATTAACTTCGCGTTAATTAATATTTTGACTTATGTGGAGAAACTTAGCTCAACTTTAGCACGCTATCTTACTTACAAATGATCAGTTGGGAGCAGCGATGGCTCAAGGGATTGAGCGTTCGCCTTCCAATGAGGTGAACCGGCTTCGAATCCCAGTCGATACGAAATCCGCATCCGGCTTGCACCGATCACAGTTCTGACGTCAAATGTCCTCAGTGGTAGATGGATCATGGGTTAGAGTCCCCTTTGCCGTCAGGCTAATCGTGGAATGTTCTCGTGGTCTTCCTCTCCATGTAACGCAAATGCGTGTTTGATCCATCAAAAAGTCCTCCACGATCAATCAAAAAGTCCATACTCGATCCAGGAGTTCCCTTGTCTTCTGGATTGGGCTCAAAATTTCAAGGCTATGGAGTTGAACATTAGTAGTCGTAAACCCATAAAATTGTGTCGGCAGTTCAGCGACGGTAATAAAATATAAAAATGATCAGTTGGAGGGCCGGGTTAGCCTGGTTGGTAGGACACTGGATCCACGTCAAAGAGTTCCTGGGTTCGATCCCCGCCGGCCGAAGAGTCCCTGTGTAGTAAATGATGACTGATGCACGCTAAATCTGTCGAGTAACAAAGTCTTCCAAGTTGCCATAACAAATCATACCTCTGGGATATTGATCCAAGAGTTTCCTTATCTTCTGGATTGTTTCAAAATTACAAGGCCACGGAGTTGAACATTAGTAGTCGTAAACCCAAGATTGGGTCAGCTGTTCAACGACGGTTATAAAATAAAATACAATGATCAGCTGAAGCTGACATCATAGGTCACATGTGTGGGTATTTGTGATCTTCTTCTCCTTGAAGTGTAAGTACCCAGTTGATTATGAAATTTCATGTTTTTACATAAATACACTATGCTAAAAAAAGCGGTGCAATTACGTCAGAGTGAATAGCTCTTAGTGTCTTATCTTTCATGGAACACGTAGAATTGAGCAACCAAGTCCATTTTAATAATAAATTCACCTCGATATCTAATTTTGTTTAGTTTTAATGAAAAGTGCTCCCAAAATGAACGGGAAAAAAAGAGAGGTGCAAAAATAAAACCAAGATCAGTTGTAGAATATGAATTTATATTCGTGTCTCGTCTTGATATAAACGATTTTAAATCTCAAAATATTCGTGATTCCACTCATTTGAAAATGGGTCAAGCTGGTATTATTAAATAGACAAAGACAGATAATTATCAAAACAAAAAATTTTAAAAACAATGAAGAATAATAAAATGGTACTAAATTAGAATTTTATTTAAAACCTAATGCATATATTTGTTGCCAATTGAAAACAATTGCCTCAAGTATGGATGCAATTGCTAGTATAGATGTTTAATGATCAAAAATCTTTATTTATCAAGGATAGTAATAAAAGAGGAGTCATAGCTTTTAACGAATGACCACATTTTTCTAAAATAATAAACAGATGAAATTGCTTCTTTTGTATATATTTCACACGCATTAAAAAAACAGTGATGGTTAAAAAATTTCAAAAAAAATTTATAATAGTAATATGAATTAATATCAAGGTTATTTCATATTGAAGTATTAAAAAAAAGCACTCAGGAATATCCAAAAATCTAAAATGCAATAATATTTTTTAAAAAAATAATAATTTTCTACGCATTAGTTGCAAAAGCATATTTCCAAAAAATCAATTTTACACTTGTTTAATCAAAGACATTACCTCTTTTCTTCAAAATCATGACAAATAATAAATTTAAATAGGAACTTCATATTTGTTTTTAAATTTATCGTCTTTCTTCCTTGATAGGTTGACTATTTATGATGAATAAAAAATATCTAGAAATCGAAAGATAAATTCCAATAAACGCTTTTAAACATATTTATTTAAAAAACTTTACCTTCTTATTATTTTCGAATTTTCTGATAAAATATTTATTTTTCATGGAACTTCAAACATATCTCTAATTAAATCGTCTTTCTTCTTTAATAGGTTGCTTCTATATATGATGGGTAAAAAAGATCTGAAGATCGATTTTGAAGTGCGAAAGTTATTAAAACTGCTGACGAAATCTGGAAATGCGATAATACACCAGTTTATGCAGTACGATGCAACAAATCAAAGACGTATTTACAGAAATATTTTAATAGCAATAGGAAATTCGATTGAAATCAATGATGAAGTGAACTTTAAAGAATTATCCAATATTTTGGCATTACTAAGTGATGTAAACATTTTCCCCAATTTAATTTCTTGCTTTCAATTTGACGATAATCCCTTTAAATTGTCTAATGTTGTTATTTTAGCTTGTAAACATAACCGATTAGAAATCTTGAACCGAATATTCAGTGATGATTCTTCGATTATCAGTGATCTTTCCACTAAAGTTGATGCACATTTTCCTCTGCCTGCCGACAATGATGAAGAAAGTCACAATGCCTTTTATTATGCTGTGCGTTCAGGAAATACAAAACTTCTTGAAGTTTTAATGAAGAAGTGGTCATTGGATTATTTTTCATCACACACCCAAGAACTGTGCTCTCTCCTGACGAAAAGCTTGAATGAGGTATTGCTGAAAAATGTCGATGTGTCAACCGAAATGAAGATATATGTACACAGCTTCTGGCTAGACAACTACTTTGAGCAAGTCATTCCATCAGACTCAATAGATTATTCTCACGATGATATCCAAGAGAGTTTGTCACTTATTTTGGAGTATAGTGGTTTAGTTCAAACTATATACGGAAACAGCAAATCAAAGTATTTGATGGTTTTCTTAGCGAAACAAATAGCTCAGAATATAATGTCATCCAAAAAATGGCTGAAATCTACATATGACAGAATTCCTTGGGAAGAAATGGAATTTCACTTAATTTCCTTCATCCGGTATCTGAGTAATCAAGGAAGTTACATCAACTGCTTTGTAACAGAAAATGACTTTATGAAATATCTTAGTAATTTTTGTGAGTGTCTGGTCAATGAAATCAGAGAAATTAATCATATGGACAAAGAAGCGCTATGTAAGCTTCCTGAAAAAATAAATCGTGATGATGTGGTAAGCCGCATCATTTCTAAATATCCATATTTCAGAGAATTTTACCAAAATTATGAGGTAATTCGTGATTATGAATCTCTCAATATTATTAAGAAATATGTTGACATAGTGACTGAAGTGAACAGTGTTGAAAATAGCGGAAAAACTGTCATCATTAGAGCATTGCAAGTTTTGGGAGAGAATTTTAAAAATACACTTGAATCGCCTAAACTCTCTCTCGCCACAAACGATTTTTTGATGGTGTTCATACCAAACAAAACAAACACTATTCTAAAATTTTTGAGAGACTCTTTTTCGCATGGTTTTCCTTTATCAACTTGTAAAGATATCGAGGAACGTTACGGCTCAGAGTTTTACACATTTGTTCAGGATGATGTGAAAAGTTTAAGTTATGCTGTAACTTCAGTTCTACAGAAAATAAAGTTTCGAACGCTTAGAACATTGTTAAAGAGGATTTGCAATTGTAAAAACGTTGATGAATATAAAGACATTTCTCGTATGATTCGACTTGTATATTTTGAGAATGACGTTACGCGTATTTTACCAAATAACGCTAATACAATAATTACAGCACTAGAAAAATTAATTGCTGACTTAAGTGAAATTATAAAAGGAAAAGCCCATTTTGAAGAAAATATCTTTACAAAAATATCAGAGATAATAAACTTTGAAAAAAGCTACTTAAAAAATTCCAATGCTGAGTTGTTTTTCTACCTTAACTTGCTAAGTAACGCAAGTATTCCTGAGAGATTATTGAGTAGTTTCACAATTTCTGAGAAAAAGAAGAACATCATGCACATGCTAAATGTTGTAAAACCTATAATGGTACCAGAAAGTTTCACAAGAATAAGATATTTAACTCTTGAAATTTTTAAATACATTTTGTATGGCGAAGTTGAGCAGGACATTTCAAATATTTACTCTATAGTTTTGAAAATATTTTATATAACTGAATGTCAACGAGATGAAATCAAACACCTTCAGGAACTGAAGAAAAATTTTACGAAGACTAAAAAAATAACTATTGATAATATCAGAAAAATAAAAAAATCATCAACAACGTCTTATCGAGATATCTTGTCAGATGATATTACATCTTTGAGAAAAATAGTACGTGAACATAATTTATCTGAATTAAACACAGAATCCTTTTTTATTTATAAAAATAACTTTAAAATACAAGCAGAAGTTGAAATGCTTATATTATCAATTTTGTCTAGCTTAGAGCATTCCAATCTTTTTTTGTTAACGACTCAGTTATCTAACGAAGAGGGTTCTCTGTTAGTTGGCAGATATCTAAGGAATTATCTAGCTCATGGAAATCCTGTTGTGGACGTTTTAATGGATTCCACTCAGTCGATATTTGTATTTGCTGTGAAGATTATCAAACATGACATTTATCAAAAAGGAAATTTCACAATGAAACGCGAAAATAAACGAGCGACTGTAAAATTTATTGTGGAAAATCAAGAAAGACTGTTTTGTGCTTTGTCTAACGGCTCCTTAGCTGATATGAAACATTGGATAAAGGAAGGAGCAGATATTTACGGAAGGGATCATGACATGAGAACTGCTTTACATTTTGCTTCGAAATCATCTAACAATAATGTTATAAAGTTCTTAATCGATCAAGGATTAAATCCAAGTGCCAAAGATATTAATGATCTAAATATTCTTCACATAGCTGCTGCATCAGGATGCAAAGATGCTGTCTCTTATATTATAGAAGATTTAAAAATATCAGTTGATGAAAAATGTAAACAAAATCAAACAGCTCTTCATATAGCTGCAGAATCTGGTTGTTTTGATGTCGCAGAAATTTTACTTCACCACAAAGCTACAATCAACGTTGGTCAGTTTCATGAGACGCCGCTATACATAGCTGTAATCAATAATAATGCGAATATTGCTGAATTATTTATTCAGAATGTCAAGGATATAAATTCAATCCGACATGCAACAGGAAAGACTTTATTACATGTTGCAGCTGACATCGGTCACTTCGATATGGTCGAGTATTTACTCGAAAAAGGAGCAGATGTTAAATCCGTATCAGATACATTGATCACACCATTGCATGAATCTGCTTACGCTGGTCATCTAGAAATTGTCACATTATTGATTTCTAATGGAGCAAACGTAAATGCTAAGGATTCAACTGATAACACACCACTTCATTACGCTGCATTTAATGGACAGTCATCGACTGCTGAAGTTTTGCTGAAAAAGGGTGCTCATTTAAATGCTTTAAACAATAAAGAACATTCACCTTTGCATGGCTCCATTATGAATGGACACTTAAATGTATTAAAAAAGTTTATTACACACGGCGCTAGTATTGAAGATGTTGAGAAAAGGGGTTTTCCCTTATTTGAATATGCAATCCCTCATAATAACTTAGAACTTATAAATATTTTAATCGAAAATGGAATGTCGATTAACATAAGGGATCCTAATGGTTGTACTCCTCTTCATAAAAGTATAAGAAATGGCTCGGAAAATATTTCGCTGAAATTAATCGAATGTGGAGCCGATATTAACTCAGTAGATAAATTCAATCTTACTCCTTTGAGCCTTTCGATCAAACTTGGTTACTTTGAAATAGCAGATAAATTGTTATCCGAACAGGTAAATATTCATTCAGTTGATTATAAAGGACACACTTTATTGCATATGTGTGTCTTAAATTTTAAACTTTGGGACTCTATGGGTGAAGAATATTTTACAGAGACCTACAATAACTTAGTCTCTAATCCAAGTAGGCTTAACATTTTTAAAAAGCTTGTAGAAAGTGGAATTAATATAGAAAGTGAGAATATCTTTGGCAGAACTCCTTTGCACTTAGCTTGTATCTCAGGCTATGATGATATCGTTCAATATTTAATTCCTAAATTGGTTGACATTAATACTTACGACAAACTAGGGTATACACCCTTACATCATGCTGTCAAACATAATCATCTGAAAGTTGTAAATGTACTCTTAGCCAGTAAACAATGTCGCTTGGACATCAGGACGTTTAAAAACGAAACAGCTCTATGCTTAGCTGTAACCAACAATTATACCGAATCAACGCGACTGTTGATCAAATATGGAGCTGATGTGAATGATGGGGATCCTCTTCATAAAGCTCTTATCCGTGGAAATCAGGATATGTGTATAATTCTTCTAGAAAATAAATCAACCGATATCCTGAAACAATTTGAAGATAAAACTGAAACGATTCTAAAATATGCTTCGATGAAAGGTTTAAAACGGGTATTATCTTACGTCCTGGAAAAAAAGAAACTTTTGGTGTCAGTTGAATTAAATGATTCTCTGTATATTGCCATTGAAAAAGATTACGATGACATTGTAACCATTTTATTAAATCACGGAGCTGATGTGAATTATGTTTTCGAATCTAATTTTGCCCCTTTGCATTTAGCTGTTTTTCTGGGACATTCCGATATCATTAAAATATTGTTAGAAAGAGGAGCAGACTTTAGCAAACTGAATTCCTATGATCAAAGACTTATTTCTTTGGCTGTATTTCAGGGTCATTTGGATACAGTAAAAATATTTTTTCAGAAAAAACTTACAGACGTAAATGAAAATGTAAATGGAGATACTACTTGGTTAAATTTTGCTGCTGAATGCGGACACCTAGATATGGTAAAATTTCTAATAAATGAAGGTGCTAATTTAAATGTAACTGACAAACTTGGGTCGAAACCTGTACACACGGCAGCTCGAATGGGGCATTTACACATAATTAAATACTTCCTTCAGTGCGACGAAAAATTAGTCACAGAACGTGGGAGTGGAAATACGACTCTTCTTCATTACGCAGCTGGTGAAGGTCAAACAGAAGTTGCAAAATATCTAATCGAAAAAGGAATTGATGTTAATGACGAATGTGGCAATGGGCTGAGACCAATTCAATATGCTACAAACTTTGGCTATGAGGAAGTAGTTAAAGTACTGCTTAACAATGGTGCTTTTTATGACTGCATTCAAGTGTATCGTATTAAAGAGAAAATTGTTAAAAGAATCTTTCTGATGATAAAAGAGCTTTTTCATTCAGTTATTTGCAACAACGTTTCAAAAGTAATATCACTTGTTGATGAGGGAGCGTGCATCAATGCAAAGGACTATACAAATACTACAGTTTTGCATTACGCTGCAAGGAAGGGTTATACTGAAATTACTCAATGTCTAGTTCTAAACAACGCAAATCCTAACGTATTAGGGAAAGAAAATGCAGCACCCCTTCATTACGCGTCAGCCTGTGGCAGAATTGATGTGGTTAGAATACTATTGGAAAATGGTGCTATATATAATGCGATGACCACTGACAAGAAAACTCCTCTTGATCTAGCATCAAGCGAAAGTGTCAGTGATCTATTGAAACTAATCGATAGTGCTTTCAAGTCTGTGCAAAACTATAATATTGAGATTTTAAATACTCTAGAAAAAATTAGAAATTCCGATGTATTAAAATCGATTATGTGTGCTAAGAATATAAAAGGAAAGACTTTACTATATTGTGCTATTGACAATGATTTTCCGAAAATAAATCATCTCAAGCACATATTTTACAATTATTCTGAGACCTACAATCAAATTTATAATCATTTATTTAAAGAAAATTTTAATGATGGTATAAACATGCAAACTAATTTGCTTCTGAAAATTTTGCCAACTCATGCTTCAGATAATCCAGATTCGTTAGAAATCAAAGAAGGTTCAGCAATAACACTGTATAAGCAGCAGAAATATCAACAAGCAATTGATATTTTTCAGGAAATTTTTCAGAGCAGGAAAGAGATACTTGGACTAAGTAACAGTCGTACTCAAAAAACACGATTTTACATAGGTTCTGTTCTCCATAGATTACATAGAAATGAAGAAGCAATTGAAATTTTAGAAGACGTTTACTTGCAACAAAATATTTTATTGGGATTAGATCATTTTGAGACATTGATCACATTGTGCAGTATGACAGGAATTTTGAAGAAACTACAACGGTATGATGATGCATTAAATAAATATAAGATAGTGTTTAAAAAATTTCATAAAATGTTTGGTTCAGACAACGCTTTAACTATACACGCTCAAGAATCTCTAGCAGAAATTTTAACTGATTTGGACAAATACAGCGAGGCTATATCTTGCTATAAATGCGTTTATGAATACAAAAATAGACAGTTAGGGCCGTCTCATCCAGACACTTTGATGTCAGATTTTAATGTAAAATTTGTGTCGTGTCTTAAAAATTTTTGCGATAAAACTCTCGATGATTTGCGAGATGTTTTAAATATTCAGGAAAGAGCTTTAGGTCAGAATCATGAACTAACGTTACGGGCGGAAACAAAATTGGTAACATTGTTATTCTCTAGCGGTAAGTTTAGTGAGGGATTTGAAATTTTAAAAAGAATTGGTGCGAAACAAAAAGCTGTCTTGGGGGAAAATAATTCAAAAGTTTTAGAAATCGAACAAACAATAGAAAAATTGAGAGATGGGGTTAATTTTTTCTATTTACTAACATCGTCGGGAAAAGCTCCGAACCCAATCGCTTCCCATATACAAGATACGTATCAATTTCAAACTTTTGATTCTGAGGGCACAACGTTTCTTCATTTTGTTGCAAGTGAAGGTCATACGTCTTTAGTAAACTATGCATTGAAGATAGGAATCAATGTTATGACTGTAACCAATAGAGGAAAAACGGCGCTGCACATAGCAGCGTCCAAAGGTCATACTGAAATTACCGAATTACTTCTCAAGCACGTAACAGATACTAGCTTTAATCAATTGACTGGCTTTATAAATGCTAGAACAAGAAGTAATAAAAATTCCGCATTGCACTTAGCTGCAGACGTTGAAACGGTTAAGATTTTGCTCAAGTATGGTGCCATCTACAATCTGCGAAATAAGGATGGTAAAACACCAAAAGATTGCACAACAGTAGACTGTATTTCAGATTTTTATCAGCTTATTGAGGAATTTTTCATCATGGGTTTGATTGGAGACAGCAAAATAATATCCAAATTTAGGAATCTTTGTTCAGAGGAACAATTAGCGGTTTCCAATGCAAGGAATGAGTTACACCACACAATACTGCAAGTTGGCGTGAATTATGGTCACAAAAAAATTATTGACAGCATTAAACTTGAAGTCTGAAGTTAAAGATTTCATTTATGAAAATATTAAAAGAAACTTTTAATACTCTCAAATCTGATATTTGCTTCAATTGGAAAGTTACAGATATTTTTCAAAACTTTTTTTAGTTTAGTTTATTCTTTGTCTGAATGCACCAATTCTAAAAGAAGGTATAAGTTTATGTATGTAAACTTGTCTGTTCCATTGAAAACACTTTAGACAAAAACTGCATTATCGATTTTCCTACCATTTCTTACGTAGCAAAGAATTGGAGACGATTAGTATTTATTTGAGTGAATTTCAAATAATCCTGGTCCTGGTTTAATAAATTACAGGAGAACTGTAGCTTGTATTAGAAATCGATTGCAAATTTGAAATAAACAAATCAAAAATATTTCAGATCCATAGTTGAATTTCGTGCAACAGAAAACTGAAAAAAAATTCACTAGTGTTATTTAAATGCTGTTTTTAAGAAATACTTTTGAATTATTAACTTTTACATAATATTTAGAGTTTGTTTTAATATTTAATCTCGTAACAAAATGTATATGTTCTTCTGTTTAGATATTGGTTTTATAAATGTAATTTAAAATAATTTTGAATTACTACTTCACATAAAACTAATTAATAACATAATTAAATACAAAGTAATATTCTATGGTGTGTCCTACTTTATTCAAATTTTCAACTTCAAAAATTTTGAAAAAGATATCCATTCCCATTGCTACAGTGTTTATTGCTACTATTTATCAGCAGTGATAGCGTATAACCAACTGCCCTGCTATGCATATGATCATGTAAATATATAAGTAACCTTATTTCTCAGTAAAATTTTGTTTAATTCACTAGTTGTAGATTAATTTGTAATGTAATACCCAATGTATATTTTGTAAATATTTATTTACTCAGTTTTTCATACTCAGTCTACCAATATCAATACTCAGTTCATCATATAAGATTACTCAAAGTTTACTTTCGATGTAAATATTATACATTTACAGTAAATATTCATCTAGCATGTGTCAATGTTTTTGTAAACAGTAATTAACATTAACCCTACTCCTTCAACTTAATATCCTTTTTATTATACTATTCAATGTACATTATTTCTGTAAATATACTTTATGCAAATATTCCAAATACTCTGATATTCTGGTTATGTCGTGCAATTAATGTTACAACTTTTCTAAATACACAAACCATACCTGCCAACTTTTAATCCCTTCCATTATCATTTTTCCCAGTGGTATTAAAATGGAATTAAAACTTCAATTTTAAGCAAACAAATACGTCGCATTTGAAAAAACTTAAGTTGACAACCATGATAGTAACGCATATTAATATATGTGCTTCATTTTTGTAAGAATAGTGGTGATCAAAATCATTTAAAAATTAAGTTTATAAAAGAAAAAAATAGTATATATTTACTACCACTTTAAATATGAAAATAAAATCTTCCGGAAAATCCGGAAGAGTTGGCAGGTATGACAAACGTCATTATTACTAGTCATGTATTTCTTTTTTTAATATTATTACTCCTTTGTGCGTATAAATGTATCTTAATTGTAACTTCTTACTCTATTGACGATGTTTGGAAGGTTTCGGCCATTTTTTTCTCTCCAATGACTTCAACTACGATAATTTCCCTATGAACTTGTCGCATTCATCTTGAATATGAATTCTAGTCTCAGTAAATTGTTCTTGTAATTGTAATTTGGTTTCTCCTGCTTTAAATTACTTGGAAAAAATCCTCCTTACACACACACATATATATATATATATGTGTGTGTGTATAATTCATACACAGTGCAATATCAATGCGATTTTTATTTTTATCACTGAGATATAAAAAGATTTTGATTTTTCAATATATCTAAGGGAAGTCATGTCATTCATATATAAAGAAGGTACTTGCGGCAAATGAATGCAAAAGGTCGATTCTAAAATTATTTCATGGTTTTGAATTTATTTGAATTAAGTAACAGAAATCATTAACCTCGTCGCCAACTTGTTTTATCTCTGGGAATTAGTGAATATGGGAATGGAATAATGTGATATAATAACATATTAAATAATCTGAGAATTGGGTAGTTGTGCTTCAATAAGAAGATCACGGATACCCACACATGTGACCTATGACGCCAGCACCAGCTGATCGTTAATAAACAAAATGGCGTGTTAAAGATGAGCTAAATTTATCCACATAAATTAAAATGTTAATTAATGTGAAGCTAATTAAATACAGCGTTGTATCACACATCGAATTTTTTAAAATATAATTCTTTCTTTTCTTTTTTTGCCTTTCTTTTACTTAACTTAGATTTATAATTTTTTTATGCATTTTATTTCAATCGATATATTTTTTTGTTTTGTGTACTTGGTATTTTCTGTGCATAATTATTAGTTTGTTTATGCTCTACATGGCTTCATGCCTGCCTTTGTGTTAAGTAAGAAATATATAGTGAAAGAATTGAAATTTTTGTGAAATACTCTTTGTGTAAGAATATAGAATGTGTCACTTAAGAAAATTGATACTTTACGGGCTTGGCTTACTCGAAATATAATGGAAAGCACAGTTTCTAACATAAGCAAATGCCACGTTTCAACAACCAATCGGAATCGAGATACCCACACTACGCCACTTGTTGGTACCCCATTAGAAAACACAACATTAAACAGTTACGGTTAAGCTATAGTAATTAATTTAGTACTTAATAGCAAAATTAAGCGTTATTGGCTTCTATCGTAGTATTGCGATTTTTTACGTTTCTCTTAAACGAATTAGTCCTAGTTCTCCATTAATTTTTCTTCATTTTCAGTTCACGTTTTTTTTGGGTCTTGATTATTAGCGTTGATTTCAAATTATTCAGTTTTATAGAAATACATTTTTAAAGCATTACTTTAAGTAGCATAAACATTTGGTTTCAAATAGTTTTAGGAATGGTAATTATATGAAGTAGTTCACGTATGCTACCGTGTTTACAGTAATCATTTAGTTTATCTGATATAACTATTAATAAAATATTTAACTATTGAAAAACCTTCAGTAAACTCATTTTTAAACCATGAAAGCTATAAGCTAACAATGATGTTACCTTTAAAGTATTTGAAAAATGAAACAGAACAGTCTATAATTTAATTAAAACAATGAATAACGCTAAACTAGTCAAAAAAAAATTCCATTTTTGACATGTCTCTCTGAAAAGAATTTGAGTAGTTCGAAGAATTTTACTGCTGAACGAATTATAAGATTCAAATCTCAAATTCGCTGGCCGAATTTCAGGACTGTAGAAAAAACGGCCAGAAAAGACATAGACACACAGACAGACACACAAGCAACACATTTTACTGTTATAAAATGTATATTATTTAAATAATAAAAACATCAATTTTAGAAATGTTGTCTAAATAGCGCAACAAACTGAACAGAACTGAGTTATGGCCTGGTTTCTTAAGAAGTGTAAATTTTTGTTAATCTTTTACCTCATTCTGTTATAAACAGCCTCAGTTTAAATCTGTCTTTGCAAAATATGCAAATTTATTTCACAACCCAACATGATCATTGCAAAAGATTTCGTAAATATTTAAGAACCTATTCAATCAGAAAGAAATTGAAACATAATAAGTAATTCCGATTATTTATATATTTTTCAATTCTTGTTAATGTTGTAATAAAACATTGTTATCTTTCGGTAGAGAGTCTGTGAGAGATCACTGTGACCTCTCAAAAAGTTTCACATTTTGTACGAGTTTCTAAACAAATTTTCCATTGCTTTGCAAATGGAACTAGGAAACTTTTTGTGATTTAGGTTTCAAGCAATCTATCAGCTCTGTGGCACCATCTAAAATTTCAAAAATTAACAAAAAATTATTTCACAGATAAGCACAAAGACAAGAGTTCATTTATCATTTAAATCAGTAGTTCCTGAACTTTTTTGTCTCGTAGACCCCTTGCCTTGTTTTTTGGTTTTGGGTAGACCCCTGCTTACCTGATATTGATTTTTTGTAAATACATCAACTTCAAATGTATTTTTGACAACTGGTATAATGCTACTCACTGTGAAAGATTTAAATTTCTAACTGTAGTGAAGTGTAGTGTGAAAAACTTTAAAAAAAAAAACACATGCTAACTTTATACATAATTAATTAAATTCAAATTAATTTAATAACTAATTTAATTTAATTAATATGTAAATGGAATGAAATAGTGAACTATTAAATCCGTTCTCCGCTACTAATATTATAATTGCGGAAATAAGTTTGTATGCAAAACTGTAGTAGTGTATTGTTGGTTTGCTTATTACGTTTTCACGTAAAGCAAATCTCCGTAATCTTGTGCGCTGATAAAATTGGAGCTCTAGCTAGCTAAACTCCACAGGCTAGGTTGACACAGGCTAGGCTACAATTTACCACGGAAAAATACTTTTTTGTGACAAAATAAAACCTTACACGCAGGGAAAATAAAAACGTACGCGGGCGGAGCTGTAGGCAACTGCTAGTTCATAATAATTCAGTTTTATACATCAAAGACTAATCGCAATAACTAAAATTTTAATAAAATGTTGACGTCATTGCTACTTTTATAATTTATGTAGAATGTAGATAGGTATATGTCTTTATATTATAAGGTAGTGTAATGTAAGTAAATAGGTACTATCAGTGTATGTTGATTATTCCATTCATGAAATGCCAAAATTAAAAGTCACGACCTGCTTATATGAGATCCACAATCGTTGACCCCCATTTTTATTTCATAGACCCCCAAATTTTTTTTCACTTGACATGGACCCCTTGCAGGTTGTTGTCGACCCTTGGGGGTCGATATAGACCACTTTTGGAATCACTGATTTAAATTGATAATATGTTGCTGTAGTTAAGAAACCTCATTCAATTTTAAAAAATTCGAAATATATCAGAATTCTCTTACCACAATTTTATTTTTAATAAAACATTGTGAGTGTTGCGATATCAAATAGTTATTGCAGAAAAGAATAATGCACAGAAAAAACATATTTAAGCGGCAGCAATTAGGCGACTTAAAATCTATTTCATCTGAGAATACAAGCATGAATTATTTTCCTTTCCTTTCAACCAATGAATATCTGAAATTCAATACAATTATTACAGCCTTATTTTTTTTAAAGTTATTTTTTAAAAAAGTAGGTATTGGCAGTTAAATTATTTTACAATGAGCATTTTATTTTAGCAAAATATTCGTATTAACCATAATTTATTTTGCTGGCTTACACTCATACGAAGTAAAAAAAAAGATAAATACTCAACAAAAGGTATTGGTTAATACAATGAAATCAAAAGTTATGCGTAAAACTAATATGAAAGCAAATAATTAATTCGAAACAGTTTTAATTTTTTATTTATTATTTTTTTGTTCTTCCTGGTGCAGAGAGAATTTTGAGAGGATGACCATCATTTACATGATGTTCCTTTTATGATCAAAAATTCGGTTGATTCATCACAATTGTTTTTTTTTTAAGATAAGCTCAATGTGCATCGTATTTTAAAGTGTTGGATTTTTAAAAAAAATTATTTTCCACACGCTAAATTGATGTATTAACTATCTCAAGATGGTTGCCGTTATCAGCGTGATGTAAGGGTATATACCCTTGTCTTTAATTTAATATGTCTATAATTTCAGTATTTTATTCCTTCGTCAAGTCTGGGTTTTTCGATATTAATTTATAATTACTTTATTTACTATTTGATTTGCAATCATCGTCCACTCAGTTGAATAAGTATCATTTAAATCACATACATTTTCAATGTTCCGATAAAAGTTCATCAGTCATCTCAAACTACCCTACTCGTAATGGTAAGGCTCAAAGGTGCATACCTGCCAACTCTCCCGGATTTTGCCGGAGATTTTATTTTCATATTTAAAGTGGTAGTAAATATATACTATTTTTTCTTCTATAAATAATATTTTTATATGATTTTGATCACCACTATTCTTACAAAAATTAAGCTTATATATTAATATGCGTTACTATCATGGTTGTCAACTTAATTTTTTTCAAATACAACGTATTTGTTTGCTTAAAATTGAAGTTTAGATTCCATTTTAATACCACTGGGAAAAATGATAATGGAAGGAATTAAAAGTTGGCAGGTCTGAAGGTGTTAAACCATTTTCCTTTGCAGCATTAGTTTCAAATAAATATTCAATCAGCTGTGTTTTTCGATATCTACTTAACAAGAACAAAATACTACAATGTAAAATTTAGAGTCAAAAGTTAAACGTTTTCAATGCATAAATTTGATAAATCCGGACACATCATATGAATTTTATTATCTTAACCGAGATAAGATACGTGGTGAGTTTTTTTTAATAATATCTGTACTCGTTTATAATGTCAAATCGTAACGCTTATCATTTGTATGTTTTCACTTTGAACTATACTTAGATTCTCTTATACGTATTCATTCGACATATTTAATTCTTCACTACTACTATGTAAGGTAAGAAGAATTTTTATCCATCTACTTTTAATGAAAATTCATAGTGGAAATTTCCATCACTTTTATATTTTTGCGTTCATAAACTGATAATGATAACAAGCGAAAATGGAAATAGAAGTCAAATAGTGTTAAAAGTAAAATGAACTGTTTTATTTACACTCAGCAGTAAAAGCGTTTAAATTACACTGAGGAACAAATTTTTTGTTACATTTATACAAAAACTTGATCTTGCTCTTCTAGAGATATCTAGAACGTCAGTAGAATAGTTCCTAATAAATCGAATTTTAAAAAAGTCGCATAGTTAAAATTCGTTTTTGTGTCTGATTTCGTAACTTAAATTACTGTCTGCTCTAATTAATTAACATATTTCAGGTCACTTCTTTGAACCATTAAAATTGAGTCCTAAAGCGTGAAAATTCTATCATTTGACCAAAAGTTATTCAGGATGGTCCGTATTTTTTTTTCTTGGTGCAGTGTTCATTTCGACAAAAAAATTGCTGAAAATGTCTAGTTAAAAAAAATGTAACTGGACAAAAAAAACCGTTTACAAAGTTAAAATTAGCGATTCGGAAGTATCTATGATCCGTTAAATGATCACATGTAACAGAAAACAGAAAGAAGAAAAAAATTCCCAGAGTAAACACATTTTGATCTGAGAGTAAATGAAACTCAAATAACATATGTAAGCTTTTAAATGCTCAAATTGTCAAGATTCAAATTAAAAAAAAAAAAACTCTTGCAAATAAATAAAAACTAAAATAAAATCAAAAGAAAGTTATCCAGTTTAACCACAGTTTTTGCGTTCATATTAATTAAATAAGTAGTGAAATAACTTTAAAGTTTGTTTATTTTAAAATAATAATAATAATAATTACTCACGCTTCAAAATGCTTAGTTAAGCTTATGCTAATGCTTAGTTACGCTAATGCTTAGTTAAGCGGATTTGTGTTATTCGGAATTTGAAAGCAATGAAAAATACGTTTTTTTTTCCGGAAATATCACGTTTTTGTGTTTGATTTCGTTACTTAAAATATAGAATTTAGCATACAAATAAAATATGGTATTCAGCACATTATTAGCAAACTTAATCGGGCCTAGATAATCTAGCATACATAAATCTAGTCTAGAGAAGCTTAGCTCGTCAAAATTAGATCATTGGATTAAAGGTTATTAAGGTTATCCGTTTTATTTTTTGCGCATTGTACAATTAGGTGAATTTTTCGAAATACTTTATTATACTGAGAAGCTCCAACATATGTTCAACTCAACTCACCGGCCTCCGAAATTGCAAGTAAAAGATACAAATATTGACCTCAAAAATAGTAAGGTAGAAACGACACTACAGAAATCCTCATTGTATTAGTGTACAAACAGCAAAGACAAACAAAAAAATACTGGTCAACCATATAACTTTTGAACGGTTGGTCGGATTTTCACTTTGCAAAGTGTTATGGCATTATCTCGAAGAAATTTCTCAAATTTTATGAAACAGTTAATTGTAGCCACGGTGGAATATGCTTAGTTTGATTAAAATAACGCACTTTTTCTGCAGAAACATATAAATTTTTCTATTACACTCGATTTAGAGAGCAAAAATAATCCCTAAAACCAAATTTCATAAACATCTGACAATTGAGACAGCATTTGGTATAAAAAATGAAATAAAGCCAATTTTTGGCGTTGGTAGAAAAGGATTTAGTTAAAGCACTACTTAGGAATCGTGCTACCTTTAACCAAATGTCAGCACTCCAACAAATATGCTGCGCTGTCAACTCCAACGCTTTTTGCAAGTTTAAGGATTGATAGACAATTAACCCTTTGCACTCGAGAAGCGACTGTAAGTCATCATTGGTGCTTGTAAATTACCCACCACTTTAAATATGAAATTTTTTTCATGTTAATGTTTAGTTACCACATCATTCAGTGATCTCCGGATATTATAATTATTAAGATTCAGAACATTGTGAAAGGATACAAATTACACTTATATTTTTAACACTCAATTCTTTTTCAAATATGTGCTTTTTTTCAAATATATACCGCCATGTCAAGTGGTGCCAACTTTTGAAACAGAAGTGGGTAAGTTTGAAAAGACTGTAATGTGTTGACTAATGTTTAAATGGGATCAATTTAGTCAATTAGCCAACAGTTTACTTGGAAAGTTCGAGAAAATTATTTGTCCCATAAATTTTGAAGGGTCAAGAGACTCGAAGAAAAAACTTCGGCATAAAATAACTTAAGAACAAATGACGACATCAATAACACTTTGATATTAACAAACACTTAATAGCAATATTTCTGAAACACATTGTTTCACTGAATAGTTTCTATGCCATAGATGCACTTGTATGATTATTTAAGACCTCTTCTTCCCTTCTTTCTAATCCTACTAATCTGAACCAGATTAGATCCATGAGTTTATTTGTCCTCATCACTCCCAGAACTACATCAGGTTACTTTAAAAGGACATCCCGAACAAAGCTTAGCAGGTGTTGAGAAGTAGCTTCATTCGTATTGCTCTTCGTACAAATCTCAAACGTCCTGTTGCCTCACGAGAATCTGATGGTCCTTAAGTGACCGGAAGTAAAATGTGTTATAACAGTTAGGTCTTTCCTGTGCCCCTCAAACTTTAAGGCAGTACCTGGACCTTCACTTCTATACCATAGATGCACTGGTGATTGGCTTCAAGAAATGCCAGTAGAGTTGAGTTGTTGAGTACAGTCAAAACTTTCTCACTTGACTGAGAGGCAGCAGTGCTGCTAGTTTATCTATTATATCATTATATTTCAGATATATATGAGATTAAATATCTATATATATATTTCTCTTACACGGCGACAAAAAAGCCTCATTACAACTCCCCGAATGGCAACGCTGGAAAATCGACCAATGATTGCCGGTGATTGCCAATATAGCGACCAAAAATCGACCAATGATTGCCAATATAGCGCTTTTAAAAACGGAAACTGAATTAACAATTCAGCTGCGGCAATCTCATACCATTAAGCTAGGCAGAAGTGAGTAGTCTTTGTCGATAGATCTCTATTTTAATATTTTGTCGAAAGCGCTTTTGTTAACGAATTTATATATTCGCGATCGCAACGAACTATAGGGGGTGTTGTTGTATGAGACTAATACCTGCGATTTCTATATGAACAGTCATTCATTTACTCTAGAGATGTCTTTAATGTAGCGTGTAGCTTTGCAACGTTCCAAAAATATCGTGGCTAATTATATTTAAAAAAGAAAAATTTTAATATCCTTTCTTATGCAAACGAAAACAAAATGGTATCTCTTTTTTTAGAGAAGGAACATCCAAAACACATCGGAAAAATATTTGCATATAAACGGAAAAAAATATGTATATTCTTATTAGAGTTAAAACCTAATGCCCGAGAAATAGTTTTACTAAATTTAATGATATAACATGAAAGGCCTATTTAAACTTTACATTCTATAGTTTTAAGAATCATATTACTTCAAAAATTAAAATGAACAAAAAGTATACATAAGCCTCATAATTTTATGAAATTTAATTTTGTAAACAAAGTTTTTTGACAACAATTTTTATCAAAAAATTTCAAGTTTCAATAAAAATCATTATTTAGAAACTAAGAAACGTAAAATAAAGAATGCTGACGAAACAAAAACAAAAAAACAATTCTTTTTTGTCGCCATTTTTAG